>NW_001915119.1:0-3919 GCF_000208925.1 Entamoeba histolytica HM-1:IMSS
TGTTCTTTTATATTTCTTTCGGATTAATATTTAGATTATTTTCTTTTTTATTTCTTAACACTCCTATGAAACTTTGACATTCCCACATTATTTGAATAATGTTTCCGTTACAAGTATTGTATATACTGTTTTTACTCTTTAAATATAAATGAAATAAATAATAAGAAAGAGATTAATGAATATCAAAATCATTTATAATTACAGTTAAAAGGTAATAATGCATTTTTATATTTTCCACATTTAAAATATTTAATTTAAGTACAACCTTTATTTTGATATTCACATTTCTTCCATTATTTATGTGAAGTGTTTGTTTAAATGAAACAAACAAATGCGATTACTTTAACTGTTTATTTATTAATAAAATACTTGAAATTATTTAAAACCTTTGAATAATTTAACTTTTATTCATTTGTTATTTAGTGTTCATTCATTGTATTTTGACTGAACTCAATATAAAATGATATTTAATAATGATATGAGATTTTGTGAATTAATTATTTCAATTTGAGCAAAAATAATAAGTTCAAGTCATTAACAAACATTATTGAAACATGACTTTTTCTATTTTTTCTAATTAAACTCTAACTCATCCAATCAAATTAATTTATATATAATTTCATCTTATTAATTACAAGATATTTGAATACTTAAATAATATTTTTTAAATAGGAACAAAAACATAGATAATTAAAGTGATAAAAGAAAATCATAAAGTGTAAAGACAGAATAAGTTATAACTATTATATCTGTGACAATAATGAAAGAATGTTCATATCAATAACACAACTCAAAAAAAAAAAGAAAAATAAACAATAATGAATGAGAGTGAATAATGTCTGAATAATAAAATCAATGAAATAAGTCCATAGATGAAATGTATCTCAAATGAAAATAATAATGAAAACCATTTTTAAATTAGAAAAGTAGAAACGAATAATAAATTAAATATAAAGAATAATTTTATTAATGAATAGTGTTGAATTTGTTGATAATTCTTTTACATTATAAACACTTTACTAATGTTATTTGCTCAATATCTTTTATTTTAATAGTATTTCCAATTATCATTAAATATTAGAACATGATGTGTAAGTCAGATAATAAGTCAACAATGAAAGATATAAAACCAAAACAACAAATTTAAATTATTTCAGTACTAAAATTAATATTTGAAAATGACTGAAATAAATGATGTATCATTAATTATAAAATTGTTTCAACTGATAGAAATTAAAATGAAATTTAAAATATGAAAAAACAATAAGACGATTTTTTAATTTACCTTTTTTATACGTATTATTATATACTTTTCTATTCATTTTCATTTAATTCATCGTTTTAATTATTAATTCATCGTCATTTTCACATTTATTATTTGTTTTAATACTATCAAATTAGAAAACAGTTTATTCAATTGTAAATATGAATGATTAATAAAACAATTAATAGATATATCCACAATTGGATTTTCTTTATATTGAGAAGTGATTATTTCAGTTTCTTCAATATGCTATATTTCTATAATAGAGTTCATTTCTAGCATGCTCAAATTAGGTTGTTCTTCTTCTAATGTGATGCCAGAGTTTCCCGTGTAAAACATTAAGTCTTTCATATTTTTGATAATTATTGTTCGTAGGATTTTGGGGAATTCTAATTGTAATTTCAGTACTTTTAATCTTCTTGCTGATTCTTTATGTATTAATCCATTTATTGATAATATAACAGGTATTATTTCTACATATATTATTTCTCTATTGTTTCTTATTTTCTCTTGTAATTCTTTGTATTTATTTATTTTGTGAATGTAATTTAATTCTAAATTATTATCTTGACATATAGCAACATCTATAATATATCCTTTCTTTTCTTTCATATTTTGATAATATAACTTATCTTATAGTATGGAATGAATTGTCACTAACCAATAAATCTTTATTGTAAGTTATAACCATTTTATCATTATTAATACATTTAGGAGGATTATTAAAATCAATAGCATCAAATTCATTAAAATGTGTAATTAATATTTGTTTATATATTTGTTTAAACATAATCATGTTTTAATATTTGGTTCTTTTTCATTACAGGACATCCTAACAATATATGATTAATAGATGCAATTGTGTTATGACAATGTTTACAATATTTTAAATCATCATTTTGGAGTATTTTTGATTTAATACTTCCTGTCATAGTTACTCCTTCTTGCATCTTTACTATTTGGAGGAATGCATTTATTTTTATATTTAATGATATCCATGTGGCTACTGTTAATTTCTTATCATTGAAATTGCAATTTGCACATCTTATATATTCACCACATTTCTTTTCTTTCCATTCACTTAAATATCTATCATTTAATTCATTATTTACCAATTCAAATACTTCCTTTACATTGTGCTTTCTTTCATTTAATTCTATTATATTCATTAATTCATTAAAATTAATCTTCTTACCAAATGCTTTCTTCATTCTTTTAATTATTCCATTTGGACTTTCTTTTATTGTTTCTATCATTTCTCCTATTTCTGTGTTTGATATTTATATTTTAAATATATTCTTGTTATTTCTTTACCACATTCATCTCTTGCTGACATTAATCCTAATTCATTTATTTTAACATATAATCTACTTTTTGGGATATTTCTACTATATAATTGGAGTTGTATTAATGCTTTTCTTATTTATTTATCTATCTTCTCCAATTCTCCTAGTTTATATTTGACAATACTAAATCAATATCTTAATTTGGATATTATATCACTATTAATCTTTCTTATTGTATTGAGGCTGCTGTACTTCATAGTATTTAATGATGATAAAATAGAAGACACATCATTTAATATTTTTGTACAATATTTATTAATATTTACTTTATCTCCTATTTCAATACCAAGATATTTATAAGGGTTATCATTAGTTACTCTTGGTAGTTCATCTAATTCTCCATTTATTTGACTATTAATATTAGTCATTATCCCACTCTTTTCTACATTAATTTTTAATCCTATTGCATTAAATATTTATTTAGTTAATTTGTGGGCTTTTTCCATTTCATCGAGATATTATTTATTATTTTTAAATCGTCCATATACAATATGTGGTTTAACTGGACTTGTTTTTCTTCTCCATTTATTTTAATATTTAATTTGTTTATTTGTTTATTTAATTGTTTAGATAATACGTCAATAGATAATACAAATAAGAGTGGAGATAAACTGTCACCTTGTATTATTCCTCTTTCTACATTAATCATACTATCACTTTCTTGATTATAATATAAATTAAGTTGTGTATTATTTAATATATATGATATACTATTAATTACTACTAGTGGGATATTAAAATATATTAAGCATTGTTTAATCCATTGGTGGTTAATACTATCATATGCTTTGGAGATGTCATAATATGTTTCTACCCACTTCCATTTATTCTTATTAATAATTGAATGGTTATAGTGTTGTATAATAATCATTCTTTTGATGCGTATGTGTATTTCTTACATCCAATTTGATTTAATGATAGTTGTTTTTCAATTGGATTTAGCATCAGCTGGCTTTCTATTTTCATTTTTAATATTGATGTATACACTTTTAACAGACAATTTAGGCAAGTTATTGGTCTGTAATTCTGTGGGTCTAATTTATCTCCTTTCTTATATATTAATATTGTTCTTCCTTGAATAAAATGAAGAGGTATTTCATTAGGATTATTCAACCATTCATTAAATAATTTTATTAAATATTTCATTGGTTGTTCTAAATATTTAATCAAAAATCCTTGTATTTTATCATTTTCAATTTAATTTCCAATTATCAATGAATTTAGTATCATACTTTAGTTTATCATGAGTGATTATTGCACATACTATTATTAATTCTATCTTCAATTAATATTTCATATAAATTAATAT
>NW_001915119.1:4019-5840 GCF_000208925.1 Entamoeba histolytica HM-1:IMSS
TTATTCTTTTCAATTATTCTTTCTTGCTTCTATTTCTATTCTTTTCATCTTTCGGAGGTATTTATAATAATTTATTTGTTCATTTGTTTTTATTTTAATATGATATATATCATATTTCTTAATATGTAATATTCTTTTTAATTTCATATATTGTTTATTATTGAGTAAATCTCTCAATCTACATATTTTTGATTGTAATATTCTTTCTATACTTCTCTTTCCACTTCTTTCTTGTTTATTTTTATTAATGATGTTAATAGTGGAAGATACTGATTTAATATAGTGGTAATATTCATCTAATGTATTGATTATTATTTCATTTTTGTTAATAATATTAATTATTTGATGTATTTTCTTCTTATTGTAATAATAGTTAATAAATTGTACATCTTCTTGTTCTTTCTTTTCTTCTTCTTTAAATATTTTCATTACCTCCTCTTCTTCTATTTCTTCTTTCTTGTTCATTCTAGTTATTATTTCTTTTAATTCATTATCTTTCCATTGATGTTTTATTATTTCTTCCTCCATTATTCTATTGATTTCTCTTTTAATTTCATTCTTTATTTTAAATGTCTTCTTTAATATTTCTTTATATTCATTAATATCATTTACTTTAATTCCAAATTTATGTATTAATCTTTCTATTATTTCTTCTTTAAGTTGACATCTTAATTTTCTTTCAAATAATTTTAAAGCAAAACATTTATAAAGTGTTAAAATTTCTTCTTTTCTATCTGTTTGCTTCCCCCGTTTTTTTGATTATCTAATTCAAATGTGGTGATCTTCTTATGCTGAATATCCATTTCTTCAATGGATTTCTGCGTTAACTTTCTTTTTTTGGAAGATCATCTTCACTTGATGATATTTCATCAGCTACTACCACATTGGGGGAGAGGTCATTCACAATTTGTGTTTCTGATGAGTCTGTTATATTGTAATTTACATCATCTTTCTTCTTTTCTTTCTGTATGTTTTTATTTTCTAATTTAGATAATTTATCATTCAGGAAGAGTAATTGTTGTGTTAAATTATTTACTTCAAAGATTTTTTAAATTTCATTTAGATGATAAAGACAGTTTATAAAAAACGAATTGAGTCTTTTTTTATTTTCTTCATTAGATATTATAGATTTTTGATAATTTAGTTATTCTTAGTTTGATTGAAAGTTAGATGAAGGTATTGGGTAATTTATGTGGTGTTATTATGAGATGAATGAGTAGTAAAGAGTATAAACAAATAGGGTGAAATTATCATTTAAGATAGCTTCATTTTAGATTGAACAAAAGCAAAACGAGAAGTAAGAAAAAAATTATTTCCATAATTGTTGTAATGAGATAGATGCGTTATTATCTTTCTTCATTACTTTAGCAGCAGCTAATTCAAAATCTTCTTGTGTTACATGAGATCTTCTTTCCCGAAGTGCAAACATACCTGCTTCGGTACAACATGCTTTAATCTCCGCTCCAGATGCTCCATCCAATCGTTCAGCAATTTTCTTAAGATCGATTCCACGAACTAAATTCATCTTCTTAGAATGAATCTTAAGAATGTCTAAACGTGCTTCTTCTTTTGGATTAGGAAATTCGATTTTTCGGTCAATTCGTCCTGGTCTTAATAATGCTGGGTCTAAAATGTCTATTCGATTTGTTGCCATTAACACTTTGATATTTTTTGTTGGTTCAAATCCATCTAATTGATTAACTAATTCTAACATAGTTCGTTGAACCTCACTATCTCCTCCTGACTCTCCTTCCATTCGACTAGATCCAATAGAATCTATCTCATCCATGAAAATAATAGATGGTGCATGTTCTCTTGCCA
>NW_001915119.1:5940-21627 GCF_000208925.1 Entamoeba histolytica HM-1:IMSS
TCGAACCATTCGACTTCCTTCTCCATATATTTTTGTACTAATTCTGTCCCTGAAACTCGAATAAATGTACAATCCGTATGATGTGCTACAGCTCTTGCTAATAATGTTTTGCCTGTTCCTGGTGGTCCATACAATAATACACCTTTGGGTTGTGCAATTCCAAGTGATTCAAATAATTCAGGATGTTTGATTGGTAATTCAATTACTTCTTTTATCTCTTTAATTTGTTGATCTAATCCTCCAATCATATCATATGTTGAATCTGGTACTTTTTCTACTCTCATTAATGATATTAATGGATCTACTTGATTTGGAAGAACTTTACAAATACTATATGTATCACTTTTTAGTGCTACTCGTTGGTTGGGTTTCAATGCTCTTATGTCAATTCCTGCTTCGACTTTAACAACATATTTTCCTTCTTGTGTTGATTTAACTAATACCTTATCTTTTCCTACAGCTCGTATAACTTCCCCAACTGAACATGACGGTTCTGATAATAATTGAAGTTCTTCTTTCATTCGTCTTACTTGGTCATTTAATTGATTTCTTTTAGAAATTAATCGTCGTTGATTTTGTAACTCTGTACAATACTCATATGTCATTTCATCTATCTTGTGTTTATAATATTTGACCATTGCACTTTCTTCACTTTGTCTCTCTATTTCCATCCCTCTCACTTACTAATTTTGTAGTTCTCTCTTTTTTGTCCTTTTTCTTTTTCTTTTGAAGTTTTTATTTTTTTCTTTTTATATGAATTAAAAACTATGAAACATCACAAGAAATATCATTAAAAATATAAACATTCATAACAAAACAATATATAACCCATACTAATCAAGTAACTTAAATGACTAAATGATCGTTTGAATTATGTATTATTTTGACAATTAGAGATATAATAATTATTACCATAAAAATCATTACAACAATATGATATATATTATATTCCATTCATCTAATCAATCTTTATCATAATTACTTTACCATCATCTTAAATAGAGAGAATATATGTTATTGTAATATAAATGTGTTTCATAACAAAACATAAAATGATATAAATAATATTAAAAGATAATAAGAATAACAAAACATATAACAACTAAAAGAAATGATGTGCTTGAAATACACAACTATTTCTGTAAATACTAAAAGAAAAGTTAAAATCATAGAACTATGAACAATCTAAATCATCAATAAAACAACAACAATATAACTATCAACAGTATTGAAAAACATGATATCTTACCAAAAAAGAAAAACAAAAGTAATAGACTGAGAAGAAGAAGAAAGAGCAATAACTATTAATTTCTGGAAATGAATCTATGAAACTAACACTAATATAGATTTCCTGAATATTAATTTATATGAAATATTAATTGAAGATAGAATTAATAATAGTATGTCAATAATCACTCATGATAAACTAAAGTATGATACTAAATTCATTGATAATTGGAAATTAAATTGAAAATGATAAAATACAAGGATTTTTGATTAAATATTTAGAACAACCAATGAAATATTTAATAAAATTATTTAATGAATGGTTGAATAATCATAATGAAATACCTCTTCATTTTATTCAAGGAAGGATAATATTAATATATAAGAAAGGAGATAAATTAGACAAAAAGAAATACAGACAAATAACTTGTTTAAATTGTCTGTTAAAAGTGTATACATCAATATTAAAAATGAAAATAGAAAGCCAGTTAATGCTAAATCTAATTGAAAAACAACTTTCATTAAATCAATTTTGATATAAAAAATATACATATCATCAAAAGAATGATTATTATACAACACTATAACCAACAATTATTAATAAAGAATAAATAGAAGTGGGTAGAAACATATTATGACATCTCCAAAGCATATGATAGTATTAACCACCAATGGATTAAACAATGCTTAATATATTTTAATATCCCACTAGTAGTAATTAATAGTATATCATATATATTAAATAATACACAACTTAATTTGTATTATAATCAAGAAAGTGATAGTATGATTAATGTAGAAAGATGAATAATACAAGGTGACAGCCTATCTCCACTTTTATTTGTATTATCTATTGATATATCATCTAAACAATTAGATAAACAAATAAACAAATTAAATATTAAAATGAATTGAGAAGAAAAACACCATGACAATAACTAAAATGGAATGAAACATGAGATAATAAAAGAGCATTGAATAGTTAAAAGAGTTTATACCAGGGAATTTATACAAAGATAAGCAAAAGTATATTTAAAAATTAATAAGAAAGGAGAAAAACATCAAAATCCTCAAAAAAAGATCGAAAAATCTGATATTTACCTCCTCAAAGAAAGTTAAATTTACTCAATAGGAGTGAAATAGATAATACTAAAGCTAACATACAAAAAGTCCCGTTATAACAATTAGTCAGAGAATTAGTTTTAGTTTAATTGAAAAAAAGTTAATGCTCTATAAATCAAAAATAATATATTTGACATGGCGATTCAAAAATAATATCAAGGAATATAATTGTAACATAACAAAACACCAATAAAAGAACACGTACATTAAATTGAAAGTAAATATAACTAACTACTTAAAAGGAAGAGAACCAAATTATAATAATTCCCGAAATAAGTAAATTAACAACTAAATAAATAAACAAGAAGATGTGCACAAGTTAAATAATAAAAACAGAAATAAAATCCCACAACTGAATTACTCAACGAATGAATATTTTTAATATTGTTTTTATCAATTTTTTATTTTCAAAATTCCAAAATAATTTATTTTCTCCTAAGTTTCAAAAATAATACTTTGTTAATAAAACTTTTAATCACTAAATTTAATGCAATCCCCACTATCTTCAACTGAGGAAGAAATTACTCTCGATTTATTATCAATGGAATTACTAAGCCATATAGCACTTGAATTAGAGCCAAAAGATGTATTAAATTTATCATTGACATGTAAAAAATTTTCACCATTAATTAACGACGTAAATTATTGGCACCATATATTAGGATATAGTAAAGATGATGAAAAAAAACTTATTAAAGAGTACCAAGAAGATTATGTTATTATAAAACAATTTCAGCCAAAAGACAATTATTCAACAACGACTGGTCTTTCAAAAAAGGATAAATCAAAGTCATTACCACACCGTCGAGGGAAAAAAATTGTTTGGGTACTTGTAACAATATTATTAAATATATCATGGGATTATATCTCATATTTTTGTGATATTATATTTCTTATATTATTGGTGTTAAGGTTAGATAGGGTGTTTATGTTTCCAGGTATTATTCCTTTCTTATTCTTTTCAGTGTCAATAATTACAAAAACCTTTTTTCCATATCTTGCAATTATTGGTCTTAGATATATTTATGGACCATTTTTTGATTTAGCTTATCTTCCACAACAAAATGTTTCTGTTATTTTAATTTCTTCAATATATTTATATTCTTCTCCATATATTGGTGTGATGTCATTCTTTAGTATACTTATTTTCTTTTTTTATATACTAGTCTTATGTTATGTTAGTAATATCATTGGATTTATATTTGTATTAATTCCTCCATTTCTTTGTGCTGTACTTGCAGTATTTTCTTGTGCAAATTTTACTTGTTTACCTGTTTATAAACGAGCACCATGTTCATTTACTAAAGTTCTATATTGTACAATACCATCATGTAGTATTGTGGCTTCTATAATACTTATTGCACTAGCAAGTCTTGGAGATGAATATGTCCCATATTATGCATCATTTTTACCCTTATATGTCAGTTCAATTTATGAAATTATTTTATTTAGTTTTACAACGATATATTTATCATGTTGTAGTAACAAGTTATTAGTGTCAGACCTTCCTTGCTACATTTTACTTTTTCCATGTTATGAAAAAAAAACTGTTAGTGAAGCAATAACAATGAACCAATTTCTTTTATTTTTATTAATCTATGTTTCAATCCCATTAGCAATATTTCTTATATTATTATCAATGAAACTAGATGGTTTTGTTGATGTAAAATTTCTCTATATATTCATACCTTTCTTCTTTTTAGAATTAAGTATTGTTTTCTTTAGTCTAGCAATTCATATTGGGTGCTGTATAACTCATGGATTTAGTGAAAGTAATAATTACAAGCTACACAACAATGAAGAGGATATTTCAAGCTTTGATGAACAAGAAATGGATACTCTACCACCAGCAGTAATACGTGGTAAAAAACTAAACTTACCACACAAGTAAATATTATTTAAAATGTTGAATTAAATTTATAACTCTTCATAGTTTTTTTAAGACTCTTCAATAACTGATTGTTCTCTATATCCTTTTGTTGTTTGAATCAGATCATAGTCAACAATTCCTGTTTCTGGGTCTGTGGCAGCTTGATGAATAGCTGACGTTACTAATCTAATAGCCTCTTTGACATCTCTTGCTTCAACTTTTTCTCTTAATTGCATTTTTGCAAGAGCCTCAGAAATACGAATAAGTGATTCAAGCTGTCTTGTTGTAGCAGAAATAGTTTTATGAGTTTTATTTTCACTTCCAATCTTTCTCATTTCTAAATATCCTTTAACCAACTCAGTCCTTGCATTATCTGTTAAAACTGGCTTACATCGTTTACGAGCATACCTAACAAATGAACTAAATGTAGAAATATCTAATGCATCAGTTTTAATTTCATGTCCCCAATACAATGAAATAATATGTCGGGCTAATTTTCTATCTCTTTCGGGATTTGGTTGGTCAAGTATAAGATAAATCAAATCAAATCGTGATAGTAATGATGGTGGCATTTGAATATTATCTAATACACTTAGTTTGGGATTATACCTTGACTCCTTTGGATTTGCTGATGCCAATATTGCTGTACGTGCATTTAATGAACAAACTATTCCACTTTTTGCAACTGAAATTGTTTGTTGTTCCATAGCCTCATGTAATACACTTCGTGTCATTTCAGTCATTTTATCAAATTCATCAATACAACATAATCCTTTATCACTCATAACTAATGCCCCACTTTCTAATACAGTTCCTCCTTCTTCAGACTTTCCAACAAACGCTGTTAACCCAACAGCACTTGACCCTCTTCCTGAGGTATACATCCCACGTGGAGCAACTTTATGCATAAATGTTAATAATTGACTTTTAGAAGTTCCAGGATCACCTAGCATTAAAATGTTAATATCTCCTCTTAGTTTTTGATTATCTTGTAATGTTTTTGCTGAACCTCCAAATAATTGGCATAATAACCCTTTCTTTACATCGTCCATCTCTGTAATAGAAGGTGCAACTGATCTAGTTAACCTTTCATACCAATCATCATTAATTAATGTTGTAAAATCAATATCAACTTCTGTTTCTTTTGAATATTTTTTAATATGAATGACATCAATATAAGACCTAAAAACTGCTCTCACTGTCCTTTGTGAAACTCCTATTTTGACTGGATCAGCTCTATAAACTCCAGTGACTTCAATACGATCACCTGGTTTTGCGGAATCAACAAGTGAATCAAAAGCAAGTAAATGAAGAGTTTGTGGAGTTTCACCTGCTGGAATTGCCTCAGGAGATTCTTGAAGTCTAATAATTTGTTTGTCAATATAATATGATAAAGTATGTATTAATTGCAATGTTCCTGTTTTCTTACAATGAGGACATTTAGCAGGAACAGTTAATGTACCACGAACATCTACAACTAAATCAACATTATAATTACACTCAGTACATTTAAAATAACCGGATTTCATTGATGGAATAATATTACCTACTCTTGTAACCATTCCCCGAACACTCACCAATCGTTCTATATCACTTGGTGAAAGTCCTCTAATACGTTTAACTTGAGATAATCCAAATACACGAACTTCAACTTCTTCATATCCCATTTCACTTGCAACTAGATCATATAAATGTAATATTTGAGTTGGATATTCAAGAGTACATTTATGTAAATTTTTATCAAATTCTAATACATCAGGTAAATATATATCAATGAAATGAGTTTCATATGAATTTTCCAAAAGGAGGTGATACTTAGGAGAAGAAAGAAATTGTTGAATAGTTTTCTTAACTTCTTTGTATTGGATAGTGGTACCCCAAATAACTTCAGTCATTTTTTATTCTTTTAAGTTTTTGTTTTTCTTTTAAGAAAGTTTATTTTTGTGTTATTTAAACAAATAATAAAGAAAAATGAGAAAGTGAAAGAATTGTCTCTTTTGACAGCAAAAAGAAAAACGAAACTAAGACATTCTTATTAAAAGGATAAATTAAGTTGTTGAAAGAAAGGAAAGAAATGAAATGAACAAAGCTTTGTTAACAGCAACAGGTTTCAAAGATTTCCAAGACTGAATCCATCCAATATGCAAAATGAGAATGTAGTTTTTTATCAAATCTTCTTCTAAAAACGAAGGCGTCTTGATATGTTTTATCGAAATGATAATAATTTTTAACTGTATTTTCATGAACAAAATAATGGTTTTGATAGAATGAATGAACAGGAATATTTGATGCTAACGCATGAAGATAAATTGAACTTACTCCTAATTCTTTCATATAACTACAACCTTTTTCTAAAAGATATCCACCAATTCCTTGTGTTTGGTATTTTTTGTCTATACCTAATGTAAGTAATCCAGCTTGAGTAGTAATTTCTTCTTTTTGGTTAAGCCATTCAATTCTAAAACTTGCAAACCCAATTATTTGACCATTTAATACAACAACAAGTAATGTATATCCATGTCCACTAATAAGTTGTTCATAAAAATGATGTCCATATTTAACGCATAGTAAATCATCGTGAAGTTCTTTAATTCTTCTTAGGTCTTCATGTTCTGCCTTTCGAATAAACAGTTTGTTCATTGTTTCAGTTTACAAGTTCTTTTTTCCTTTTTAACCATTTCTTTCTATCTAAATTATTCTGACCCATTGAACTTTTCTTTTGCTATTATCTGGTTTAGATTTATTTGTGTTTTTTTTCTACTTCCTCTTAATTATTTTATTACATTAATTATTCCTTTGTATTTCATCTAATTTACCTAAATTTGTTTATAGGAGTTTTATTGCATCCAATTTTATTATAAAAAATTATATAAAATTATTATTAAAAAGAAAAAACCCTGAAGAACTATGAAATGTGCAGAACAAAGCGATGGCCATTGATTTAGACAGACATCATGTTCGTAAACACGTATCAAAGACCGCACGTGGAAACAACGCTTATATGAAACTTCTTGTTCGCCTTTATGGTTTCCTTGCCAGAAGAACACAATCTAAATTTGCTAAAACAATCTTACACAGACTTTGCTTAAGTCGTGTTAATAGACCAATTGTTTCAACTAGTAAATTAGCATGCCTTATGAAGAAACACCCAGAAGAAACTGCAGTTTGTGTCAATACAGTTACTTACGACAGTAGATATCCAGTTCCAAAAATGAATGTTTGTGCTCTTAAATTCACCAAAACAGCAGAAGCAGCCATCACTAAAGCTGGTGGAAAATGTTTAAGATTTGATGAACTTGCACTTAAAGCACCAACTGGAAGAAAGACTGTCCTCATTAGAGGAAAGAGAAATGTCAGAGAAGCACTCAAACATTTCGGTAAAGTTTGTGCTAAGAAGAACCCAGCTAAGCAATATAAGGGAAAACAAACTAAATAAATTGCATGGATTTTTTTTGTTATTTCTTCTTTTTAATTTAATTACTTTTTGAGATTTTATTTGATTATGATGAATATAACGAAAAGGTAACTTTATTTCAGTCATTAATTCTAAGAAATAATTCAATGGAAGAAATTAATAAAGGTATCAATTTGAATTTTGATATGGAAAAAGATGCATTAGTTGAATGGGTTAAGTATGGAAGGATGTTAAACATTATTTGTGGTGATTTTGTTACTTATCCTCCTGGAGTTAAACCAGCTTTACGAACAACAGAAACAGTTGATTGGAGAACTCCTTTTACTTCATACTTCTGAGAGTTCAATAAGAAAAACCAAGTCTAATATGCATGAGTGATAAATAAAACAATGTTTTGAATGTAATTAAATTTGTAATAAAATATTATTTACATCATTTGATTTTTATATATTTGATTATTATTAATGATTTTGTTATTCAGTTGTTGCTAAGTCATATGTTTAATTGTAAGAAAGAGTGTTAATCTAATAATAATTATATAAAAGAGATTATAACAATAAAACAATTTTTTTAATCTTTTAGTGTTATTTATTATTGATATAATTAACTATATTTGTTAATTAATCACCATGAGCTAAGTTAGATGTTTAACTAAAGTATGTTTTTATTAAATTATTTTAAATACAATAACTAAGAAGTCAAACCAGAAGTAATTTGTTAGAGAGAGAAGTTAAATTATTTAATGGAACAAATATTTTTTGTGATTATAAAAATGAAACAGCATGAAACAATTAAATTAAATTGTTGGAATTAAATGAATTATTAACAAGTTTGTAAATGCTAATAAGAAAATAAAATAACTCTATTCCTAAGAACTAATATAATAAATGGTATGAGTTATTTAATTCATTTTTAAAGTAATACTAATTATCTCAGGAATTATTTTTTAACAATACTTTAAAATAATGAGTAATGTAATTCAACATATAAATTCTAATTTTTATAATGTAAAACTAAGCATTTGGGTATTGGATAGAATAAAATATTGTCTAATTGAATATATTCATATTCATTCTTATCAAAAATTTATAAAACAAAAAAAAAGAAAAACAAAATTTATTAATAAATTTTGTTTATAAAAGTCAAAGCCAATTAATGGAATTTGTAAATTTAATATTATAAAAATACAATTAAATAGACACAAAGTTTAACTTATATTAAAAATGATAAAGTATTATTGATAATAATAAAAATAATAAATTCAATAAAACTATACCAAAAATTGATTGGGTTATTAGTTAAATACTGAAAATAGTTAATATTAATGATAATCTATTTAATTTTTAAATATCTTGAAATTATAACCAATAAATTTTTTAATATGTCTTTTAAATAAAGTATTTTTACAATAAAAGAAGTTAATTTAAAAGTCATTTACATATTTAATAAATTTATTTTATAAACTTAAGTTATATTAGAGAGGTACATCAAAAATACTTTAAATCTTAAATTGGAAAATAAATTAATTAAAAAAAGAATTACCAAAAAAGAAAATGTTGTAATAATGAATTAATTATTTTCAATTGAATAAGTATTTCTATTAATAGATAATAAAAACTTTCAACATTTAAAAATTTTAAAAAAATTTTTTTGGGTGAAATTGAGGGTTTAGCTATTGAAATGTTCTAGTGATAATTTGAAATGAAATACTGAAACTAAGAAAATCAAAACAAAAAAAAATTAAATTAGAAGGAATGAATATAGGTGAAACTACTATTAGTTTGGAAGAATATGTTCAACATAAAGTTGCAGAACGAGAAATTACCATTCTTACACAACAAAATGAACGACTAAAAAAAGAAAATGATGAAGCAAAAGAAATTATTGGTTCGTATCAAAAAGCAATTAATAATAAAACAACAGAAATACAACGAATTATTACTGACTCAATGAAATATGAAAGTGACATTAAAATAGCAAAATTAAAATATGAAGCATTGGAAAAAAAAATAGAACATAAACAAGGATTACTTGTTTCTAAAAAGGAAGCTAATAAAAAACCTTCTAAACAATTTAAATTTATTTCACCAAATGTCTTAAAAAAAAAAGCTATTAAACAAAAACCTGTAAAAAGAGTTTATAGAAAAAGAGAAAAAGGAAATAAAATAAAAAGTAAGTCTTCATTATTAGAAAATTCTACTACCCTTCTTAATGATGAACCTTCAACAACTGAACTAACATCAAGTATTGATAACCAAAATAGTCAAACAACTGATAGTATTTCATCAAATGTTCCATATAAAACAGATATTGATGGAAATGTTTCTGTTCGTATGAGAGATATTTGGGATGATCCATCTGTTAATGACCTTGTTGTAAATTATATAATGATTTTTACTATTGTTGCAAGTAAATTAAGTTCTCCTTCATTTGAACTTTTTAATAATTGTCCTTGTTTTACTGCTCGAGACATTTATTTAGAGTTTTGTTCAATTAAAGGAATATCGTATGTTTCCATTGATGAACCCCAAAAAGAGAAGTTGATAACTATCAATGTAGATATTTTTTGTAGATGTATACGATTAATAGAAACAATTCAAAAAGCGAGTTGTCGTTTATGTGTGATTGAGTCTCCATTAAGAATTGTGTTTCTTAAATAATTTCATTCTAATAAAAAATAGTTAGAATAATTAATATGTTCATTCTCTTCTTTTTTTATTTTTTTCTCTTAAAAAAAAAGCAGATTTATTTTATTCTTCTTTGTTTCAAAGAATGGTTTGTTCTTTTTGTTTTTATTTTATTTCCCTTAGTACTTACTAAATAAGGAAAACAATAAAAAATTAATTCTTTTACATGAAAAAGCTTCAAGTGGTGATAGTAATTCACAACTGTTATTAGGAATTTATTTTGCTGATACTTTAAAACAATATGAAGACTCTTTTAAATGGTTAACAATGTCTGCAGAACAAGAAAATACTATTGCACAATTTAAACTTGGGGAATGTTATTTACATGGAAAAGGAGTTCCAAAAGACTCTTCAAAAGGATTTAAATGGTTGTTAAAAGCTGCTACAAAAGGATATGCTAAAGCACAATTATTAGTTTCAACTTGTTATTTTTCAGCAGATGGTGTAAAAAAATCTTCAAAATTGGGTTTTGGGTGGTTGTTAAAAGCTGCACAACAAGGAAATGTTAAAGGAATGAATGGTGTTGCATTATGCTATTTAAATGGACTTGGAACAGTATCTAATTTAGATGAAGCAACACGCTGGTTTGAAAAAGCAGTAGAAAAAGGAAATAAAGGATCACTTATCTCCTTAGGTGAATGTTATATACAAAGAGGTCAAATAGAATTAGCGTTTAAAATATTTAAAATTGCTGCAGATAATAATAATGTAAAAGCACAACTAGTTATTGCTAATATGTTATTAAATGGAGAAGGAGTTGAATGTAATGAAGAAGAAGCAATTCATTATTTAGAAAAAGCAGCAGAATTAGGTTCAAAAGATGCTGTAAACAAATTAGCTGAACTACAAGAAAATCATAAAAAAGTTGATGACTATATTAATTCAATGAAAAATAAATCTAGGATATTACCTAACTTAGGAATAGTCTTTTGGGTTATTTGTATATTAGTTGCTCTTGGTGGTGTTTATTTATATCAAATATCTAACAACTAATAACAATTTAATTATACGTTTTTATATTATTATTTTATTTTTTTATTATAATTATTATTCTATTACTCTCTAACTCATTAAAATTTTTATTCTTTCTTTTTTTAAAAATACTGAATAGTACTTCATTTCGTGAAAATAATTTAATAAGGAAGTAGATTAATTCAGATATTCATGAAATTAATCAGAACTGTAATTAATTAACTTTTAGTTCATCTTTTATAATTATTTACCAATAAATAAATTATAATTCATTATGTTTTTTTTTCAATTTTCATAATGATAAAGTTAATTACAATTTAATAAATAAAAAAATATAAAGAAGTAAAAACCAATATAATCTATTTTTATATAATATTTTTTCAAATTTTTACAATTTTTTAAGAATTTCAATTTATTTTATAATAAACAATCTATTTTCATATAGTTTTATTTATTATATACGAAAAATAAATCCTTCTTTCAAAATTAAGTTTTATTACTATAAATCGCTCTCAATACAACTGTGTTTAAATCTTAAATTATTAGTTAAGGGATGAGCGGAATTGGAGACGCATTTGGAAGAAAGTTTTATCAAATTAAAACCCATGTTGGTGCAGGTCAAAAAACTATGGATAGTGATGTTCAATATGCTAAGAATAAACTTAGTGAGTCTTATAAAAAGTTTAAGAATATTTTAGATGTTATCAAGAAGTTAGCACCAACAGTACATGCTACTAATTTGATGCAAGTTGAAGTTTTAACATCATTAGGTGATTGTGTTGTTAATACTAGTCCAGAAACAAAGTCTGATATTGATTCTATAATTTCAACATTCCAAAAAATTGATGAAGGAGTTAATACATATGAAACAAGAATTGAAAGTGATATTATTGTTCCATTAAAAACTTATATGGAACAATTCAAAGTAATGGAAAAGAGATTTGAAATTTGTCACAATAGAAGAGTTGATATGGATAGATATCATGACTCAGTCCTCAGCATTTCTAAGAAACCACCAGGAAAACAAAGTGGACTTGGAGAAGCACAGAACAAATACAATGTTGCTAGAGACCTTTACAATTATCTTAGAAATGAAATTATTGCTGATGTTGAAAAATTAACATCTTCTGCTGAGGAGGTTGTTTCACCAATTTGTGGGACTCTTATTGTTAGTTATACAGATTATTTGAATCATTTAAATAATTATTGGGGAGAAGCTTCAGAAGTTTCTAGTAATTTCAGAATTTGTGCACTTGACCCAGCACCAATTATTACTCCAGGAGAATCTTCAATGGTTATTGATGCAAATGTCTTCTCAAAGAAGTCAAGTGATGTTATGGATGGAACATATGAGCCATCAGAATTTGAAATTTCAGGAAGTTCTACAACAACAAGCACTACAACAACAACCACAACAGTAAGTACATCTAGTGGAAAAAGACCCCCACCCCCACCACCATCAAGAAAAGAACAAGTGAGATGTGAGTATGAATATCAAGCACAAGAACAAGGAGAATTATCATTTAAAGAAGGAGACATTATTACAGTACTAAAGAAAGAAGGAGATTGGTGGCTTGGAGAATTAAAAGGACAACAAGGATACTTCCCATACAATTATGTTTCTCCACTTTAAATTCACATTTGAATTAAAGGATTATTTTATTTCATTTTCTTCTCTTTTTATTTTTCAAAATAAAGAACTTTGATTGAATTAATGGAAAGACTTTGGAGATTCAAATATCCATTACTTTCTGGTATTTCTGGGAGTATTGGAGGATTGTTTAGTAAAGGAATTACCTCTTCATACATTCCCTTTGCACAGAGTCAAATTAGTATTGTTATAAGGTGTTTGTGTGTTGTATTAATGTTTGGATGCAATGGGGTTGGAGGATTTTTTTTTGCAAAAGCACTTAGTGAATTACCATCTCTTACAGCAACAATCACATCCACAATAACAGGATTTATTATGTCTGGAATTATTGGAGGATTAATAGGAGAATATATTCCTATACAATGGTATTTGGGAATGATTATTCTTATAGCAGGAGTAATTTTACTTATTGTTGATAATTCTGAAAAAGAACAACACCAAAATGGTGTTAAAGAAGAATAAATTCTTTCAGACAATAACACCTTCATCATAATTGATTTATTGTTATAATAAAACAAAGAAGAATTTCAAATCAATCAATCAATGAAATAATGGTATTTTTTATTTTGTGTTCATTTCAAATCCACCATCTTCAATATCTTCATCCATATAGTCTCTGAATCGTGGATCAATTATATCGTAGCCATTGAAATATACTTCACCAGTCCCTCGTACTACAAAGTCAACATATTGTAAATCAAATTCAAGATGAAGTGATTCCGTAGGAACTGCTTGAGAAAGTCGTGCAATATGAATTTCTTTCATTTTATCCTCGTCACTCTCATCGTCTTCAATTTCAAATGATACAACACACTCCCCATTAGCAACAGAAATCGTTGTAAGAACATACATTAATCCTTCTTCAATTTCTAAGTGAAACTTAGTGCCATTTTCTGATGCTTTAACATTGAAGAAATGAGCAGACATAATTTTGATTTTCAAGTTTTTAGTGTTTAATTCTTTATTATAATTCTATTAGAATTATACTATAACAATATCACTCATTGTTTTTTTCATTACTTGTTGCTATTCCATTACTTTCATCATAAATAATCATCAATTGTTCTATTGAAATACTTGAGTTTATGCCTCTTGGTTTTTGAAGAAGACTGAAAGGGTGTTAGAAAAAAAAAGAAAACAAAATGATTTTTTCATTATTAAAAACCTCATTGAAACTGATATAAAATGACAAATTCCAGAACTTATATCCATCAAATCAATGTTATTTTTTGGAAGAGTTATTTCTCAAGAAAAACAAGTTCAACTGACTGAAGTTAATTTTGAAGTAGAGACTGTTGGTAACAATGCTAAAGTTAAAGCCATTCACTCAATATTGAATGATTCTAATGATGATTGTAATGTTAGTATCACTATGACATTGGATGATGAATCAGCTGTTACTGGATATTCATTCAAAACAGCTAATGGAGATTTTGATTCAGAACTAAAAGAAAAAGAACAAGCTAAAATTGAACAAAGTGATGCAACAACAAATGGATATAGTTCAGCTGTAATGGAACAAGTTGATGATACAACATTCAGTATTACACTTGGACTAATCAATAAACATAGTGAAGTAACATTTAGTATTGAATATCTTACACATATGGAGATTCAAGATGACGAGTTAGTAATGAAGATTCCTAACTTGATTGAGTCAGATGAAAAACAACAAATCCCATATTCAATCAAAGTTACAGGAAGTTCCACATTCAGTTTTAAAGGGGTATTAAGTGGAGAAGAGGAAGTTAATATTCCATTAAATGGGGATTTAATACTTGGAATGAAAGACGAAGATACAGATGAAGTTGTCATTTCATCCACATTCATCAATAAAGAAAAAGAAGGAAATATTAATATTGTCTTCATTTGTGATAGAAGTGGAAGTATGTATGGAGAAGGAATCAAAGCATTAAGAAATATGTTACAATTATTCTTAAGACAATTACCACTAAACTCCAAATTTCAGATTATTTCATTTGGAAGTACATATGACTTTATATTTAAAGAAATGACAGAATATAATGAAGATACATTAAAGTTTGCATCAGAAACTGTTTCACATTTTGAAGCAAATTATGGAGGAACAAATATGCATGCACCATTGAAAGCATTGATTGATAATAATACGGAGAAGTGTCATATAATTTTATTAACTGATGGATATGTCGATAATAAGACAAGTACAATTGAATACATTAGAACTCTTTCAAAAAAGAATTCATTACATGGAGTTGGATTAGGAAGAAGTTGTGATGTAGAATTAATTAGAAATATAGGTCGAATTGGTAATGGAATTTCAGCCATTTCTAAAAACCCAAATGTATTGAAGAAAGAAGTTTCAAAAATCACTGAGCGTATTCTCATTCCATCTATTAATGAATGTACAGTTGAATGGAATATTAAAGGAGAGATAACACCAAAAGAAATTAGTAATTTCTATGGAATGACAACATGTTATATTCAATGCAACGAAGAAATTAAAGAAGGACAAAATATCGAAAGTGAAATAAAAGGAAGATGTGGAGAAAAAGAAGTCACATACAAGAATACAAAAAGCATTAACATAACCAAAGGAATTATTGTTCATCAATTAATGGCACTTAATCAAATCAGAAAATTAGAAAGTGAAAACAAAAAAGAAGAAGCAAAAAAATTATCAATGAAATATCATGTTCTTTGTAAAGAAACAGCATTTATTGCTGTTGACAAAACAACCAAAAAAGAAGTTGACTTTATCAAG
>NW_001915118.1:0-21775 GCF_000208925.1 Entamoeba histolytica HM-1:IMSS
GATATTTTTAATGATTAAACTAACACTTATATGAAGCTATATGATTTTAAATTCTTTTGATAATAATTATTTCGTTATTTATACATTTTCTTGGGGGGTATTTATTCATCCCAAATCTATGTTGTATTAAACTACTTTTTAACCATAAGTTCTTAATACATATGTTCTATCATCTGTTGTGTATATTCATTTTTTTTCTACATAAAGATGAAAAAATTTACAATTCTTATATAAGGCATTATCAAATTTACTTACTACCTTAATATTCTCTTCAAAAAATATTATTATTCTTCTAATTATCTTTGTAAATATCATAGTATTATATCAAAAATAAAATTTTATTTTTGTATTTTAATTGGAGTAAAATTAATTTAATATCATTGACTTATTGCATTTTAATTATACAAGTATTTACTAAATATGTGTTTTTATATTTTATTGGAAAGCTTTATTTCAATTATTAGTAAATAATTTTACTCTCTCATAACTATTTTCCGTATTTCAATTTAATAGTGTGAATTTAGTCAAAAAAGGTCAATTACTAAGATATAGCTACAATTGGATTTTCTTCGTATTGAGAAGTGATTATTTAAGTTTATTCAATATTCTCTATTGGTATCATAAAGTTCATTTTCAACATCCTCTCAATATATGGTTCTTCTTCTACTGTGTTGCCTGGATTATAATTGTGAATTTTTGTCAAATCGTATTATTTCTAAAATACTATTTTAATAAAAGAGTTTATTAAAATAAATTTTTATTATAATTATTTTTATTTTTCTTCCCCTGAATAATTATTTCATCATAACATTAAATTCATTACTAACTAATATTTATTAAATTCAATTTAAATAAATGGTAATTTAAAAAAAAAATAGTGTTAACACAAAGTATATAGTTATTATATTTGGTGAATAAGTTTTAATGAAAGTATTTACCTACACCACAATTTTTAGAATGATTAGTTTATTATAGATTTAATTTAGAATACTAAATTTGTACTTGTTTATTATTACTTTTTTTAATAAATAGAAAAGTATTTTATAAATAATTCTAACAAATAATTAATAAAATAAACAAATCTTTGTATTTATCAATTTTCAAATAAATTAAAAAGAATAAAAAAATAATATTATGAGTTAATTTTGTATTTACAAATTTTTATTAAGAAAAGAATAAAAAATACAAAAACATATTAATTCAAGAAAAGATAAAAGGTAAATTACGAATAACAAATTAAAATTTTAAATTACTAAATTCTTTAACAAATTAACAAAAAAGAAGAAATAAAATTTTTATGAATTTTATTCAAAATTAATTAATTTTTCCACATATCCTTGATATAAAGGAAGAAGTAATTTACCTTCAGAATCAAACACTTTATTAACTTCAATTTCAATACTGTATTCTTTTTTGTCTTTATACATTATTATTTGAAAATATGGAGTATAAGAAATCATTGCACTATAAAACTCTATCTTAGGTTTCTTAATTGCAACAGCAAAACCACTATGTTTAAACCACATAATATAAGTTAAATACCCATCAACAATAATGTAAATAATAATTATTGCAACAATATGCCAATATGATTCAGGCCATGGTTTTGGATACCACCAAGCAAGTGCTCCTAAAAAAGAACAAATGACAGAACAAACAATAATAGTATTTGAATACCAATAATCAATATCATATTTTAATTGAGTTTTAAGAATTTCTTCTAGTCCTAAGTCTAATACTTTCTTTAATTCAACTGGATTATACAATGAAACTTTTGGAACTGTTAACTTGTCTTTTCCCATTTACTTTTATATTTTAAAGTTCAGAACTAAGATCTTTTAAATATGAGTGAAGAACCAAGTATTCAATGTGAAAGTATGCATCACACAGCTCCTAAACCTGGTAAAAAAAACTTTGGTAATTTAGTACGAAGTGCACAAACACAAGGTGTTCAACAAAAACGACTTGGTAGAATTCAAACAAATAGACAATATTTTGATTCTGCTGAATATTCATTACATAAAGTAGCACAAAAGAAAGAAGAAGAGGAAGAAGAAAAAGAAAAAGAGAATAATAAAGAAAATAAAGAAGAAAAATGAAATTATTTGAATTAAATTACTTTTTTTAAATATTATTAATAAATTTTAAAGAAAAATAAAAATTATTATTAAATTAATTAAAACAAAAGTAATTTAATTTAAATGATATTCTATTTTGTAACATTGATTTATATGACTAAATTGAATTATTATATCAAGATTTCTTGGATTTTTAGAATTAGCGTGACACGTATATAATCCTTTAATTTGATCACCTAATTTACATTTTAATGGATTTTTTAAAAAAAATAAAGTTTGTTTCCAATGAGTTGGTTGACCAGGTTTTGTTGTTAAATGAGCTTTACCATAAAAAAGACAATCAAAATAACAACAAAACCCACAAACTTGAGTATTTTGAATAATTTCTATTGTAAAAGGACTTGTAAAATTAACGTCATTTACTTTCATTGTTAACATATTAAAATCAGCAATAATACAATGAGTTGAAACAACTCGTGAAGGATTAATATTTTGAATTGAAGGTTCAACTATACAAATATCATCAATAATATCTAAATTTCCATATATTTCAATAAAACTTTTCTTTCTTAAAATAAATTCATCATCACCTTGAATTGCAGTTATAAATAATCGACATTGATTTGGTAAAATAATTCCATTTGGTTTAAGAAATCTTCTAGCTGTAATTACACTTGCTAACATTCCTTCAAATAATAAATTATATCCCATCCATTCACTAACTATTACATCTACTTTTTCTGCTAGAAAGACTTTTTCAACTTGTTCTTTTATAACTGTAATAATATCTTTAAATCCATTTTGTTCTACAATATATCTGGCATAATGCGCAATATCACTCATATCAATTGCATAAACTCGTTTTGCTCCTGCTGTTGCTGCAAATAATGATAATATTCCTGTTCCACAACCTACATCAACAACTATTTTTCCTCTACAAAAACATTCAATTGCTTTTTTATAAGTTTGTGTACGATGTTCATCTTGAATCATTTCTTCATGAATATTAACATGAGCATAACTATTCCAATAATATTTAGAGTCACAACTTACTATGAGTTGTTCCATTGACATGATTTTAAATAATAAAACCTTTTCCCGAAACCCTATAAAACGAAAAATTCAATTAGACTCAAATTCCATTACTTTAGTCACGTCAAATGGTCCAAAGTCAATTCCATTTCTCTTTTGTTTAATAACTTCAATATTTTTATTTAATTTTTGAATAAAAGTATTAATTTTATTATTTAAAACAACAATTTTACATTGTTTAGTTATTTTTTTTAATGAACTAATACATTGACATGCAAGTTCTGGTAATGCAATTGACTTATTGAAAATATTAAAATAATTTGTTAATTCTTTAATAAGTGCGTTTGTTGCCGAAACTATAAAATCTGAATTTCTAGTTTCTTCTTTTGATATTTGAAGAGAATATGAAAAATCAATTTCTTCATATTCTTTTTTACTTTTCTTTGAAGAACCTTGTTCTGCTGATGAGGGTTTTGGTTTAATTTGAGATAATTGTTCAAATGCAACAAGTATAGGAGGAATTGGTGAAACAAAGAGTTTTTCAGATACTACTGAATTTAAAATTTGAATAAAATGAAGAACAACTGGAAAATGAGTTATTCCTTTAACAAAATTTAATAATCCACATAATAATTGACAAAATGGATGATATAATTGAGTTACTTTTTCATCTACATTTGCTTTTAAACAAATTGCAATAATTTCAAATGTTTTAATACAACCAAATGAACATACACTTTTAAATGCATTTAAATCAGTATTACAATTTTTTGTTGAAAGTGCAATATTTCTTATATATTCAAATAAAATATTATAAGTTGCTTTCATATTAAATAAAGATATTTTCTTTATAAATTGTTGTGATTCATTAAATAAATCAGAAGTATTTCTTGAAAATTGTTTACAACTTTTCATATAATTTCCAAAAATAATTCTTAAACTTTTTTCCATTCGATTTTCATCTTTTCTGGATGCTTTAATTACTGCCATCATTGTTTCAATTGCAATACTTCTTAATACACTTTTATAATTAAATGCAAATACTGATAATGAACTTATACATTTAGAATAACTATCTGAAATCGCATATTTATCTGCATTTTCTTTGATAATATCAATAAATACATGAAGAATTGTTGGTTCATCAATATTTTTTAAAGCAAGAACAACTCCTCTCATATAAATCTTAAACATTCCTTTTTTATTTTTAATTAACTTTGGTAATTCATCAACAGCAAATGTCATAATTGCTTCATAATCTGATGCCGTTTCAATTCGTTTCTCTTGAACTGCATCAACAAAAAGAAGAACACTTTGTAATAATGCTGAGTCATTTCCTTTTTTTGCATTTTCAATAACTTGTTGTGTAGTAGCTAAGTCTCCTTGTTCTTCAGTGTCTGGCATTGTCCAACCCATTTCTTCATCATTTACTTCTTCTTCTTGGAACATTGTTGGGTCATTTTTTAACATAAATTCATAAAAATCTGGATCTTTTTCTTTTAATTCTTTTAGTTTATTTTTATCAAACATTTCTTCTTCTTCTTCATTAACACTTTCGTTTTCATCACCATCATCAAATTCTTTAACATCAAGTTCAGGTTGATTTCTCTTTGGCATTAGGTTTTTTAAATTCTTTTTTCCTTTTTAAGATTTTTTTTTATAGTAAAATTAATAATAAAATTAATAAAAAATCGTTTTTTCTTTTTTTTTTTGTTTTAGAAAAATAACTCGATGGTTAGAAGATCAATGTCTTTTGATAATGATTCATTAGAAATTGACCCATTTGCTCCAGTCCTTCGAGGACAAGACAGTATATTAAAAAGGTGTTGGTATAAAAAACGTCCTGCTATATTAAAAATATATAATACAGATATGCAATCATATTTCAATGAAATAGAAGGACTTTGTTCTTTAGTCATTAAAATAAAATCAGAATTTATTGTTGAATTAATTGGAGTAGAACGATGTAAAGAAATTAGAATATTATTTGAATATTGTGATATGGGTACATTTGACCAATTCATACCTTCATGTAGTGAGGCATTTAGAATTAAAATTTTAAAAGATGTTATTAAGGCATTAAAAATTATTCATAATGTTAATATTATAGCAGGTGAATTACAACCATCGAAAATATTCATTACATCAGTTGATATTACCAAAACAAGTAATTGTAAATTATCTATTTACGGAAGACATAAACGATTAGACTTAAAAAAAATGACATTAAGTGAAATTCAACGATCACTTGTATATAGAGCACCAGAAGTATTAACTAATATATCATTATCAAGACAATCAGATGTATTTAGTTTTGGAATATTAACATATGAAACATTTTCAAAACAATTACCTTATACCCATGATGATGGCTCATTTTCTGTTGAAGATATGATGAGAATTACTCAAGAAGCTGCACTAACTCGAAAACCAAAATTAAATGGAATAATATGGGAAACAATAACAAAATGTTGTAAATATGAACCTTCAGAACGTATTTCATTAGATAAAGTCAATGAGGCTTTAGAAGAACAAGAACGTTTAGCAACAAATTATGGAGAAGCGTGTGGTGTACAACGAGAAATAATTGATACTGACATATTTAAAATAATAAATAAATATTTAATGGTGTTACAACAATGGACAGATATGGAAAATTTTAATATAATTTATAATAGTAGTGTTGATGGATTAAATGGAAAGTTAATAAGTTCAAAAATGATGGAACATAAAAATTTAATGGTAATTATTCAAACAAAAGAAGGTCATGTATTTGGTTCATATTATGGTGGTTTTATCAATAGAATAAGAGATATTTCTTTTAATGTTGAAGATGATAGTCAAAAATATCACTTTGCTTTTTCATTAATCAATCCACATAAAACAGCTCCAATTAATGTAAAGAAAAGAAAGGAATATCGTGTTGCTTTCAGATTTAATGGACAAACAAATGAAGTTATTTCTGTTCCTAGTTTCTTCTTTATTTTTTCTGATGCAACTTCTTACATTTCTACAAGTTTTAATGTTGCTTATGAGCATGTGTCTGAGTATGGTTTTGATCTATTTTGTGAAGGACAAGACTATTCTTCTCCTTATCGTGTTGGTTTTAACCTTATGACTTTGTATGTTATAGAATGGACTCCCAAACGTTAGTTCTTTTTGTAAAAAGAAATCAAAAGAATAGAAGAAAGGAAGAAAAGAAATAAATAGAATTGAATTTAATAAGGATGAAGTAATTTAAATAACTTTTAATTAGTAATTTTTATTTGTTACTATTATCTTCTTAAAGAATTTTTATTTTCTATATTTCAACATTATTTTGAATTCAAATTATGTCAGAAGGTATTTATATCCATATATAATTTCTTTAATTCTATATAAATGAGACTTAACTTCAATGTATGTGTCTTCAAGAGTAGTTTATTATTAATACATTAAAAAACAAACTTAAGATTTTTTTACAAAACAGGAACATTATGCTTAATTAATAGTACATTTTTCAATAAATTTAGATTTAATCCAATTTATCTTCAACATATTTTATTTCATTTTCAGTGAAGATTGAATCATCAGTACTTTAATTCTATATTATTTAAATTATAATTTACTTCTTGATTTTAAGGTAATAAAGGTTATTACTAGAAATAGAATTTTTAGCAATTTACTTTTCATAATATTATTTATTAATTCCATTTCTGTTATCATTCATATTTGTGTTTAATAATATTTTGTTAATATATGAATGAATTTATCTTTTATTTGAACGTCTCCATATATTTTTTTTGAATTAATAATACCTGTCTTATTTTTGTATTTTGTTACTATTTTGTTTTCTTATAGTGAATATTTTCAATATATCATAATTATCATTTATATGTATTATTTGCTAACATTTTTTGTTTATTTCAGTTATTTAATATGATTTATTAATTATACTATTTAATAATTAGAACCATTAGAATTGTTTGTACAAATGAGAATAGATGCTAAATGTCTCATTAATTATTTCAATTTTGTTAATATTTTTGTATTTAATTATTTCTTTAGTTATTTTATTATTTTATCATTCATTCTTTGAAAATTAATCTATAGTTTTAATATATTACAATACCTCTTAATTTTTATTTTTTTTTTTAAATTATAAAAATCAGCATTTTATTGTACATTGAAATTTACTACAAAAAAGTTAATCATTAATCATTAACATTATCTAACATTAATAATAAATGATATTTTATTTCATTTTTAATATTAATAAACATTTAATGTTATAATTATTTTACAATACTATGTATTACTTTCTTCATTCATTATATAATAAATATAATTTTCATGTGAATATTTTATATTATTTTTATATTAATACTATGGTTAATTTATTAAATAACTCTTATATAATTATTCTTTATTGATATAATTAGTCAATTACAGTTATAAAAAATCTAATTTATTTGCTTTATTAAATAAATGTTCAATCAATTAAATATATATTTTTTAATATTTTCATTGAATCATTATACAATTTGTTATTTTTATATTCTGTTTGTATATATTCTTTACGCTTTATTCTAAATTTCTGTTCTTTTATCTGTTTGGTATTATTTATTATTTATCATTCTGTCACTCTTTTTTATTTTTAATACTTTATAATTTTTTTGCTTCATTTAATAAAAATAACTAAACAATAAAATGAAATACTACTTTAGTCAGTTATTAATTTAATTTCTTTCTAACATTCTTACGATTTCATCTATCGTTATTCTTTCTTTTTGATTCTTGTTGCAATGACTTTTCAATAACATCTTTAATATCTTCTTCTACTTCTTGTATTATGATTGGTCGTTTACCTGTTGTGATTGTATCTGCAATATCCTATGGATGTGGATATAATGTTTTAGGAAATGGATCTTGCCATATAATGATTTGTAACATTGTTATTGAAAATGAATATATATCTGATGGCATTTTATAATGTTGATGATTTAACACTTCTGGTGCCATGTATTTTGGTGTTCCTATCCCTTTTGTGAATGTCATATTTGTCATCATCATATTAATGTTTCTTGCACTTCCAAAATCCGTTAATTTACAATTAACTTCAATATTATCATCAAGTGTTACAACAAGGAAATTATCTGGTTTAATATCTCGATGTAATATTCCATTTGAATGAAGATATGATATTCATTTTGCTCCATCTATCATAAATTTAATTCTTATTTTTTTTGATATTTCTGTGATGTTTCTTTTATTCATTATATCTTGTAATGATCCATATTCTGCAAATTCTGTTACCATACATATTTTATTAGGAATAAATAATGCTCCATAAAAATGAATGATATATTCATCTCGAAATTTATCTAACATTGCTACTTCTTTCTCAAATTCTTTCTTTTTATCTTCATTTTCTTCAACTTGTTTTATTTTCTTAATTACTACTTTATTTCCTCTAAATTCTCCAACATAAACAATTCCAAATGATCCTTCTCCTATTTTCTTTTCTTCTTTTATTTCATCAGGATCAAGTCGTGTTGATATTTCTGTTTCTCCTTCAATAGAGATACTTTTGATTGTTTCTTCTTGTGCTTTATTAAGTATTTTACTAATTAAAATAATGAATTGTAATTGAGAGAAAAAATTATGCAATAAAGAAGAATAAACAATAACTTGGAGACACAAAGGTTAATAATTACATTTAATAATATAGATAAAGAATAAAAAATATTAAATTAAAAAGTACTTGAGAGAGAAATAAAATAAAGTGTATCACTTGGATAATGATAACAATGTAGAATTAATTAATATATTTTTCAACAACAAAATAAAAACTAGAAGAAATTTATCAAATAATATTTTAAAAAGTAAAAATTAGATAATTTAGTGTTAATAGAATTGTCATTTATTTATTGATTTATTGATTAATGAATATAATCACATCATACTTTATTAAAATAAATAATTTTTTGTTTTATTTATTATTTAGATTTTCTTCTTGTTTTGTTTGAATAAATCATTTTCTTTTGTTTTATTATTGTTATCTTTTCATTCTTCTTTTTGTCTTATTTTATGTTGAATGAATATATCATTATCATTATATTATTATGTATAATTTCTTTTATTATTAATAACATCATTTATATCATTTCTTTTGTTATTATTCTTTCATATTATCTTACTTCATTCGTTGTATTATTATTTATTATATTTCTTATTCAATTACATAGTCATAACCAAATAATAATTGATATTTCATTATTTGTTTTGTATTAATGTTTGTGTTGTTTCTGATTTTCATTCTTCAACCATATTTCAAAATAAGAAAGAATAATAAAAATATTTAACGGCGAACTAAAAAATGAACTAAAATAGAATCAGAAAGATGTTTCAATCGACGAATATTTCATCTAAAGTAGAAACCTTACAACAAGAAGTTGATTATTTGAAAGATGATATACATGAACACGTAAACCTACAAAATGAAAAGTTTAATATTGTAGAAAATATATGCAATAGACGATTTGAAGAATTAAAAAATACATACAATAGACGATTTGAAGAATTAAAAACTGTGTATAATAACCGAATTAATAAATTAGAAAGTCAAATAGAAAAATGTATTTCTAGACAAATGTTATATTCACAAAACAAAATTACTGAATACATAAATAAGATTATAGGAGAAATGAAAATGTCAAATGGGTCAAATGAAATGGCTACTAATAAAACAATAGAAACAATGATAGAAAAAGTAAAAAATGAAAATAAACAATTATCTATTCAGATGAATGAAAATACAAGTCAAATTGAAACAAATACAGCAAATATTTTCATACATTCAATAGAGATAGAAGATATTTTAAAGAGTATTCAAACACAAAATGTAAATGAAAAATTGATTAAAGAATTGATAGAAGAAAAATTGAATCAAGAACGTTTAATGCTCATGGAAAAAGAACAAAAAATACATCAAGAAAAAGAAAAATTAGAAAACACAAGTTCCAATTTAATTGAAATAACAAATGAAGTAGAAAATATTCAAAAAACTTATAATTCAACAGAAAAACAACCTGAAGTACCTTTCGTAAAATCTGAAATTCAACAACTTGAAGAATGGACAAATAGAAAAGTAGGAAATATAATATTTGATTCAGATATTGATAATTGGAATATTGATACATCAGTATTTGATCAAAAAATAATGAATAAAGAACATATAATAATTATTATTGAAGATGAAGAAGGAAATAAATTTGGAGGATATGTTAATTCTAAAATTGATGAAGTTGACAACCATATATATGATTCAAAATTATTCGTATTTTCATTAGAGTCAAATGGAAGAATGAAAAGAATGATGAAATTTGATATTGAACAACCAGAATATGCATTTATTTTATATGGACAATCAAGGAATAGTTGGTTGTGTAAATTTGGAAGTAATGATATTTGGGTTTTTAAAGAAAATAATAAAGGACAATCATCTTGTCGTCAGTCTTCATTTGAATATAAAGGAATTGAAAATGCACTTTGCGGAGGAGATAAGTTCACACCAAAAAGAATTGTTGTAATTCAAATGAAATAATTTTTATTATTTTTGTTTTAATTAAAAATAACCAGTGATATTATTAACCTCCAACAACGGTATTAAAGAAACTAAAAAGACTATTTTCATTGCTTCAAATAAGGAGTTTGAATTAAATAACTGAAATAATAAATTGTATTTTATTAGTAAATAATTATTGATATAAAATGTATAAAATAATACATTTAAAATAACTGTTAAAGATATTATAGTGCATTAAAAACTATTTTTTTTTTATTTGATTAAATTCTTTATTCAAACTTCTTTATAAAAAATAAAATATGTTGATTAATTAAATACTAAAAATTTAACAATAAAGATTTAATATAGTGTGTTTAACATTCCCAATACAAAAAATGAGTTTATGAGTAGATTAAAATCAAGACAAATATTTTTCAATTTAATGATTCAATCATAATATACGTAGCTATTTGAAAGAATAATTATTTTTTTACAACTGAACATATAAAAGATAAAATAGTACTATTCACTATAGAAAAATAATTCAATTGATATCATTTTTGCCTGATAACCAAAAAATAGTACAAGTTCTTTTATCATTGATTGATTCAACTTATGTAAAAAATTAAAACAATTCATTATTTTTAACATAAATATTTCTTGTTATGCATAGTATCAATAATTAATAATAGTATTACAGGTGATAATTAGTAATTTTATTATTCTTATAATAATAATCACTATAAAATGTGAATATTTAATTCATTACTCAAAAAATACCCTTTATTATACTTCTATAGTTTAACTTTGTCACCGAATTACACACTTCTAATAAAGAATTGAATAACAAACGTTAGTTTATGTATAAAAATACTAATAATAACTATTTCATATTAAGTAATGAAAAATACAAAATATACGGCTGGTAAGTATTTTTTTTTTTTGATTATTTCATTTGTAACTCTTTCATTTTACTGTTTTTATCAATTTATGAATTTTATCATAATAGAATATTAAATTTTCGTTGAGATTAAACAAATTGAATATATATTTTGATGCTCAATACCTTGTTCTTATTTATTAATTTAAATAACAAATATTACCATTACATGGTAAGTTGTAATAAACAATTACAACTAAAATCTATGCAGATAACAAAAAAATGAAATTATTATCATATGTAATTTCAATAAATTACTAACTATAAAATAAAATAATACTTCTAGATGAAAGTATATAACCATGTTTAAACCTTTGTTCTTCGTGAAAATAGAGTTTTTAAGTCTTTTTTGAATAAAAATATGGATTGTGATTATGAACATTCAGTCCAATAGTCATGGACCATTTAACAAATAAATTAAATAATAAACATTTGCTATATGCATCAAAATGAATATCACTGAAAAATAGTTTTTTAAAATGACTTTTATGTGTATAAGAGATTAATAACTTTTCATTAAATGAACATTATAAATATAGAATAAGAAGTAAAATCTCATCCATATACTACATCTCTGGAATAAAAACTTTTTTAATACTATTGTTTGTCTAAATATTATACTATTATAATAAATGGACAAGTATTTTTAACATCATTATGCTTCATTAATATGCCTTAACTTTTTTTTAGACATAGAGTCTATTTTTTTCAATTATTGAACGAATGGAAGAACCTCTTCAACAATAATATCTAATCTTATTTCTTAATAATTTTTTAAATAAATAATAATAGAACTAATATGAAGAAAGTATAAACTTATATAAAAATGAATGGATGTCTATTCGATGAGTTTAATTTCATATAAATACATAACTTCAATGATAAGAAATACTTTATTATTAATTGAACAGAACCAAATTTCAACAATTGAATGGAAAATACTTTAAATACTAAAAATAATGTTTATAATAAAAATAAAAGTTAGAAGAAAAAGATAGATCCAATGACATATATAAGAATAATATTACTCTTTAAATTATTTTTATATATTTATTCCTTATTTTATTAAAGACAAAAGAATAAATAATGAATTAAAGATAATTTGTCTAATTAAATTATAAAGTATTTATCTGACTTGTATATCATTTGAGGCAATAGTCTTTTTTTTAAAATAACATTTATAAAACGTGAAAATACAATGGACAAAATAAAATAGTCAATTCTAATATTTATTTGTTAACCTAAACTATCATCTTTGAATTGAAAAACTAAATCTGCAATCAACAAATGAATAAAAATACTAAACACTGATTGAAAGTCATTTAGATTACTTCATCTTTTTTCGTTTCGCTTCTGAATCTTTCTTTTATTCCTTTCTTCTCTTCTATTGATTTTTGTTTATTTTTATTTTGTTATATAAAACTAATATTCTTAAAAAAAGAACTTAAAAACAATGAAGAGCAAAAAGCGATAATGTCACGAGATATGATGGTAGATCCATTACTTTCTGAAAAAGAACCACAATACCAAACTCAAGTGAGTGGATATATCATTACTGTTCCTAATGAAACTACACAAATTCGAAAATTCCTTGCATCAAATCAACGAATAAATCAATTCTTATTTCAGCATAGTACATTTAGGGTTGAATTAGCCCCATTTGCAAAAGGAGGAGAACGTCTTGCTTTTCGTGCAATAAATGGACGTGGAGACAGAATTGTTCTTAAACGATTTTTCCAACAAAGACCGCTTACAATGTTATTAGAAACAATTGAACGACAATTAATTTGTATTTATTTAGCAAATATATTCAATAAATTAAACGTGTCACCAAATAAACTTCATTTCCTTCCAAATTATTTATTTATTCCAAGTCCAACAAAAGATTTAGATGGTAAAATTTTAACTCTTGAACAAACTGAACAAGCCGTTGCTGCTACATGTAGAACACCTAATTTTGTAGAACCTTATCTTAGTGGGTATTTTATCAAATATATTGACAACAATGGATGGATTAATGAATCTGAATTTCATTCGACATTACACGCATTTGCCCATTGGACATGGGTTCATACAAAAGGGGCATTATTGATATGTGATATTCAAGGTGTTAACGCCAATAATAAATTTTATCTTACTGATCCAGCATTACATCATATAGATCAAAATAAGTTTATATATTCAGAAACAAATCTTGGTGAAGTAGGAATTTCTCAATTTTTTAGAACTCATCAATGTAATGCAATTTGTCAAGGATTACATTTACCAAAACATAAAGAACAAGTATTGCCAGACACTACAAAAGGTACTACAATTAACCCCAATGTTGATGCACGAATAAAACAATTTTATCAACATTCTCATCAACAAAATACTCCAATTCCACCTTCAAAACCATCAAATTTATTATTATTAATTAATAAATTATTATTTGCTCCAACGATTGGTAAATGCGTTGCTTTATTTCCATTTACTGCAAGTTCTGAAAGAGAAATGTCTCTTAGAGTTGATGATGTAATAGAAATATTATATAAATCGGATGGTTGGTGGATTGGTAAAAAAGGAGGTGTTCCAGGAATTTTTCCATCTAATTTTGTTCAAGAATTATTAGAAAAATTTTTGTTTGTAGCAATTGAAGATTTTTCTGGAACAAAAGGAATGTTATCTCTAATAAAAGGAGATCGTATTTATCTTCTTGCAAAATCTGGTAATTTGTATAAAGCAGTAAAAGGACCTCATGTTGGATTTATTCCAAAAACAATCTGTGCAAAAGTACAAACTGTTACAATGTAAAAATTATTTTAAATTGATATTCTTTTCATTTATATTCTTCTTCATTACAAGATTCTATAGTTTTATCTAATTCATGAATAAGAATTTTAATTGTTTTCAATTCTTTTTTATCTGCATTTAATTTCATTAATTTATATTCTTTTATAGTATCAAACCCAATTTCAGTTCCTGGAAAATGATATTTATTTTGTGTTGGTCTTAATTGAATTTTATTCTTAGGTATATTTTGTTTCATTAATATAGGTGGAACTTCATTTGAAACAAAAGTAATTGTATTGTTTGATGTTCTTAAATCAAGAATATCCTTTTTAGGATCTGTATTAGGAGGTACTTCATTTTCATTTAATTTTTTTGAATTTGTTATTATTCCATCAATAATAGGATTTTCTTCTGTTTGTCTTTTCTCTAATTCAGTAACAACATATTCTATTTGTTGTCTAATTTCTTCATCTGCTGAAAGAAATTCTTTTTTCTTTAATTTTGAAGATAATAATAATTTCTTTGATACATTAATTGGTTTTTTATCTTCTTCTTTATCTTCTACTTTTGGTTTTCTTGAATATTTAATAATACCTTTCTTTTTTACATCTTTTTTATTTTCTTGTTCTTTTGTTTTTGTCATTAAAATATCCTCCTCTTCAAAAAATATCTCATCCTCATGAGTATTTGAATCTTCATTCCACATAATTGGTATTTCCAATTTATATTTAATTCTATCCATTAAATTAATAGGTGTATGAATAGATGATGACTTATCACACATGTTTCTAAAACTAACAATATTACAACAATTTTTTATAGTAATTTTTTTTGTTTTTATTTTTTGTTCAAATAATATTAATAACAAAAAAACTATTTTAATTAAACCATTCTTTACTTAACCATTGTTCTAATTTAGAAAATCTCATCTTTTGTACTATTTTCTTCAAATTTTCTTCATTTGTATTATGAATCATTGGTGAAAATCTTAAAAATCTATCTCCAAGAATTGTTGAACAAAAAATCGATGACTGTTTAATTTGACCTTCAAAATTTTGAAATTCTTTTAATGAGAACCAATCATTCAAAAAGAAATCAGGATAACTTTCACCATCTTCTGAATGTTCAAATCCATTTGAAAATGAAAGTACAACACAATCTTCTTTTCTAATTCCTGTTTTAAGTGCATCCATTAATGCATAATTAGAAGGATTTGGTTGAATTACCATTCCTGAAATACAATTACCATAAGGTTTAAAAAGAAATGGAAGTGAACAAGACTTCATAATTACTTCATTAGCTCTTTCACTTCCATCTGCAATAACAAAAGAATTAGAAAGTTTTTGGTAATACGTAAAAAATTTTCTTGGAAATTCAGAAAGGGATTGATTAGAAAATAAAGATGAGCATGCAATATCATAATAACGATTAGTATATTTAGTTGATGAATTGAATCGTCGTTTTTTTGAGACTCTAGTGTATTTTTCTATTATAGGAAAAACCTTTTCTAAAAAATCTAAAGATAAACCTTTTGCAATTGAACCAGCAATAAATGCTGATATTCCAACTCCTGCAATTACATTACATTTAGCAATGAACATTGGAAATTTTTGTATTAATTTTTGTAATATATAAATTTGAAGAATTGGATTATCTGAAAAACCATCTAATGATAATATTCTATATTTTTGATTTGGGACATAAGTTAATGAAGTATCCATTACTAATGTATCAATAGGATATAAATTGCATAATTCTTGAATTAGTATTTCTAGTTTTTTTTCCCTATACTCTTTTGTACCTAAATATAATACATTCTTTATTATTTTTTGGGGATTTAATGATATTCCTAATTTTGTTTCTTCTTTACTATCATTATTTGTTTCTTCTTCTTTTATTTCTTCTTTACTATCATTATTTGTTTCTTCTTCTTTTGTTTCTTCAATTTGAAACATTCTTTCTTCAATAATTGAGCTTATATCATCTTCAAAGTCTTGGTCAGACTCAATCTCCTCTATTTCTTTTAACTCTTCTTTTTGAACGGGTTGAACAAGTTTTGTTTCTTCTTCTGGTTTTATTATTTCTTTTATTTGTAATGTACTTTTTATTGATTTTGTTATTTTTTGTGTAAAACTCTCTTTTTCTTCATCAAGTTTAGTTATTTTTGGTGTGTAATTATTAATCAACGCTAGAACTTCTCTTGATTTTACTGATTCAATAGCATAATTACTTGGTGTTTTTTCATTCTTTGTTTCAATATCTGTACAAGCTCCATTTTTTAATAATAATTCTACATTATCAATTATTCCACATAAACATGCAAGATGAAGTGGAGTTTCTCCATAGTTATTTTGTGTATTTAAAAGTGATGGTTGTAAATTAATAATTTTTTGCATAAGAATTAACATATCTCCACCACTTCTTTTTGAAATTGCATGAAGTAAAGAATTCCCTCTTCCATTGATAACAAGAAGGTTTGTTCCTTTATTAATTAAGATTTGAGTGATATTGTCTTGTCTTGCTTCAATAGCAGTATAAATAAGAGTAGAACCAATTACATTTTTTGTTTCGATTTTTTTAGGGAATAATTCCAGTAAATAAACAAGTATCTTTTCATAACTAAATGATATTAAGTAAACTTAAAAGACATTAAACACAAATGTTATTCACAAACCCCATTGCAACAACACAATGAATAAATTTTGGAAACATTTCACTTAATTCTAACCAATTTTCAATATGTAATGTTTTTAAATCTGTCAAAACTTCATCTTCAAAACCATTTATCAACTTATCTTGCATTAAAATAATTTTACCTTCATTCTTTTCTTCTAAATCAAAAAGAGTTTCTTCTTCATGAGGTAATACTTGTAAACTCATTAATTCAATTGAATTAAGTTCTTATTAACCCCAAAAAAAAATAATGAAAAAAGAAATTAAATTAAGCAAGATAATCAGAAAGGAATTTATCCATATCTTTATATGTTCTTTCTTTTTCATATTCACTAATTAAAGATGTACCATCAAATAACTTTAATGTAGGGAAACCTTCAATTCCCATCTTTTCACAATAACCATTATATTTATCACAATCAATTTGACAAACTGTAACTTTTGTTCCTTTATATTTTCTGAATAATTTTTTATAATCATAAGACATCATCTTACAAAAACCACACCATGGTGCATAATATCTCTACTTTTTAATACTTATTTTTTTTTATGTTTATTCATTTATATAACAAACAACAAAAAATTTACCACCTTTCTTTTGCTCTCTCTCTAATTGTTGTGGAGATACATTAAATGAAGCAGAAACAAAAATAATCATCAAAAATAATAACATATAATTGAATTGCATAAAACTACCTTAAAAAAATATATTTTTTTAAGTTCTTTTTTGATTTTAGATTATATTAAAAATAAAAGTAGAAAAAATACTTTATTTAAATGTCTTTTTAAAGTTCAAGTTATTTAGTTCTTTTTTCTTCACCAGTTTCACTAATCAATCCATTTCTATAACATTTTCTTGGAATTTCATAAGCTTTTTCAATAGATTCTTTAGGCCAGATAAAGTTAAGGAAACAAGAAATTAATAATAAGAAATAATGTAAGAAAAACATAAAAGGACCTGAATAAACACCTTCATAATACATTCTAAAGAAATAAATATTGTTGTTTCTTATAATGTTTTAATTACTTTCATTACTTAATAACAATTATCCTTTAAATAACAAAAATAGAAGAAATAAACAAAACTTATTGAAATGACTGGGAAGATCATCTTGTGGCTTTTGAAGAACTTCATGATAAACTTGTTCTGTACGAGTTGCAACTCTTTCCCATGAATAAAACGATTTTACTGCATTATGAAATTCCCAAGAACGTTCTTCTTTACAAATTGGAATTACTTCTTCAACTTTTTTACATAAATCTTCAACTGTTGGCATTGAATATTTAATTAAACTATTTGGAAGTACTTCTTTAATACCACCAACATGAGTTGAAATAACATGTAACCCACAACTTAATGCTTCAATAATTGCAATACAAAAACCTTCTGTTAAAGAACAATTTAAAAAAATATCACCTTGAACTAATACATCACGAGTTTCACAATGTTGAATAGCACCAAGTAATTTTACTCTACTTTGTAATTGATACTTTTCTCTCATTTCTTCAAAATTTAACATCATTGGTCCATTTCCTCCAACAATGAAATTTACTTTAGGATATTTAGAACAAATATATGGAATAATTCCAACAGCTAAATCAATACCTTTACGATATACTAATCTACTTAAAATAACAATATTAATATTATTTGGATCTCTTTTACTTATATCTGGTTGAAATTTACTTGATTCTAACGCATTTGGAATAACATATATCTTCGTTGGATCTCTTTTTGCTCTAATACACATATTCTCTTTAGTACAATGTGACACTGCAATTGCCCCATCACTATTTGCTAGTGAATATTGAAGTACTGAATTTAACATAATACTTGCAAGTCCTTTTAATCCAAATAATGAATGTTCAGTAAGAAAAACTCTAATTCCTAGTAATCTTGCAAAAAACATTGATTCAAGACTTATTGCTGAAAAAGACTGATGTGCATGTAATATTTGAATTTGTTCTCTTATTAATATATTTCTAATCAATGCATGTTCACTCATTCCAGTTGGAAAACAACATTCATTAAACATTCGAAGTAATGGTAAATAATATACTTTAATTCCATTTTTTAACACTCTTACCCCTGTTCTATTCCCATATTGATGTGTTATGACAACAACTTTATGTCCATGTTTTACAAAAAAATGTGCAATTTGGTATTGATGAAATTCAACTCCTCCCATATTCGGATAAAAGAAGTCTGATGCCAAACAAATACGATAACACCCTGGTGCTGGCTCCATTTATTAAAAAATCTTTACTCTCTTTTCAGTTGTTTTTCCTAATTTTTCATTTTTTCTCAAGAAAAAATAAAAAAAAACCCTTTTTTTTTGTTAAACGTAAATCCTCTTTGTTTTTTTTATTTCTCTTCACAATAAAAAAACTTCACCACCACAGAAAATAAAAAGCAATTAAATAAGTATTAATAGAAGTAGTTTCTATTGTTCCTGGCTCAGGGGAGACTAGTCCCATATCTTTGTCTTTTTCTAGTATTTATATTGAGTATGTTTGATTGTAATTGAAGTAATATTCAATGACATTAATCATGTTTTTTATTACAAGGTTTTTAATTTCTTTCTCGATGTCAATTTTAATTCTTTAATTCTTTAATTAATCTATTACTTTATTTGTTTATTATTCCATTAATTGATATTATTACTGGAATTATTTTGACATCTTTTAGTTTCTCTATTTTCATTAGAATATTCTTTAATTCATTATACTTATTTCTTTTCTTCAAATACACTCCATTAATATTGTGATCAGCCACAATAGTCATATCAAATATTAGACTAGTTTTGTTCTTTTTATCTATTACATATATCTGGTATTTTGTGATATTGTCCATCACTTTTAGGCATTATTTGTTTGATCCATATCATTGTAATGTCTTTATATTGGAATATTGTTTCATATGGAGGTTTTATATATTGTTTATTTCCTGTATATTTTCTTATTAATCCCTCCAATATTATAATGCCATTATTGTCATGTTTTTCCATTTGTGATTTTTTATGATAAATACAAGATAGTAGAATGTGTTCTACTGTTGTTATCTTGTCTTTACAAAGTGTTGAGTATTTCAGTCTTTCATTTTTCAGTATTTTTGATTTTCTATAACCACAAAATATTGCTCCATCTTGCATTTTAGTTAATTGTAGAAATGCATTCTTTTTAATATTGATTGACTTCCATGCTTTCACTGTAGTAGTTTTATCTACTCATTTTGACTCATTCCATCTTCTAAATTGTTCACTTGTTTGATGACACTTCTATTTTTTGATGTATTTATCATTAATTTTTTATTTCTATTACTACTTCTTTTTCTTTTTTATTTTCTATCCCTTCATTTATTATTTCTTCTATTTTTGTTTCATTTATTTTATGAATTAATGTTTTTAATTCTATTCAATATTCCCTTCTTACTGTACCATCTATCTAATATGTTATTTCATATTTCACTTTCTCTGGTACAGTAGTACATTCCTGTTCTAATTATTTCATTAACATATTCGTCTCTTATATTTATTAATCCTTCATTTCTTCTATAATGACATACAACCTATCTTTGGAGTTTCACCAATGTATTTTGCCTTTCTTAAGTATTTTCTTATCTCCAAATCAATTTTATCTAGGTCAGTTATTTTCCAATTTACAACTGATGCTGAATATCTGAAGATAGGGATTACTTCCGTGTTTATTCTAGTAATATATCTTCTATTACTACTTTCATCAGTGTTTATTTCTTCCATCTTCTTCATTTTTTCTTTGATGGTTTTACAATTGAAAGTGTCATCAATTTCGTCGGACTGCCATATTCCTAAGTATTTATACAAGTCATTGCATTAAATTACAAGATGTTTTGCATTCTATTTGGTATTTCCTAAATGAAATGATGAATAAATAACAACATAAAAACAAAATGAATAAAAACAGAGAAAAAAAGCAAACACACAAAATATTAAGAGAAAAAGTCAAAGAAAAGAATATAAATAGATAAAGTGTGATGTTGGAATAAAGAAATAATCGTTGAAATGATTGAAAGTCGATATGAATGATAATAAGAATAAAAGGATATAACGAATAATAAATAAATAACGAAAAGATATGAAATGGATGTAATAAGAGACAATAGAAGAGTCATATCTCTATTAACATCAACTCAAAAAAAAAGAAATAGAAGTAAATGAAATGGTGTGAAAGAGAATAAATAATTTCAAAACCAATTCATACAAACTTCTCTTCATAATATAGAATGAAATGAAAAATATATTATTTAAGTAAAATCCAAAATTAGTTAAAAAGAATTGAATAATGAATTAAATTATTTGAATATGATTTATATGAATTAAGTTGTTTCTTGAAATTAATATATTATCATTCATTTATTTCTTATTATTTCTTTTCATTTTATTTACTTCTTTATTAACTTTATGATTGGTATGTTCATCTATAATTCTTTCTTATTTTGTTATACTTTTCTGATTTAAAACTCTTTCATTTCTTATTCTATTCATTTCTTAGAAAATAAAATATAAAATTATAGTAGTATTTCAATAATCTTTATTATTCTGTTATACCATTGTCTATCCATTCAAACTTATTAAATTATTCATTCTTCTTTCTGTTTATTCACAATATCACATAAATATTCTTTCTATTCATTGTTTTATTTAATTATTTCTTTTGTTATATTGAAATTTAAAATCTATTTCATTATGTAATACT
>NW_001915117.1:0-4525 GCF_000208925.1 Entamoeba histolytica HM-1:IMSS
TTCCTCTTTTTTTAACCATAAATGTTTTTTTTAAATTTAATGTCTAAATAATCAATTTTCTATTTTATTTTCTTAATTCTTATCTTTAAATAGTTTCATATAAAAACAAACATCTAATAAATACTCTTCTTTTGTTATTGGAATATTATGATTTAATGTAACTGTTCTTAATACCTTAAATAATGCATTTAAATCATCTAATGATTGTGGTTGAATAATAACAACAAAATTTTCCCCAATAATTAATTTGATTTTGTTTAGTTCATATTTTGAAACATAGTTGATTGTATATAATCCATACTCTTCTTTAATCTTTCTATGTCGAACTAATCGTAATTTCCTTTCAACAAAACAAATCCAAATCAATCTATACACTAATGGCTGTCCTTCTTTGAATCCAACAGCAACATCAAAATATAAATTATCTACTTTTGTTCGATTCTCTTGAGGTACAGCTATTGCCTTTTCAATTAACTCTTTTGATGTCTCATCTAAATCTCGTTGCTTTTCTGCTTCAGCCATCTCTTTTCTTTTATTCTCAGTTCACTATTCTATTTTTATCAATGAAATTCTGTTAAATTCTATTCATCTACTTCTTTTTACTATTTATTTATAGAATTTGTTTTTTATTTTTTATTATTATTTTATTATTATTATTTTTTTATTAATTAATAACATTTCCCTATTCTTCTTATATAATCTTCTTTGTATTTGGTAAAAATTGTAGTAACTTCAGTGTGATTTAATTTTGGAGTCGTTAAAGGCAAGAAAAGTTCACCAAAGCTAAGAGAGAAAATATTCCTATTCTTAAAAAAATGTATTTTTTTTCTTTTTTCATGTTAAACATCGTATTTCATTCTTTTTGTATCACTAAAAACTCAACTCAAAAATAAAAGCTGATTTGAAAATTGAATGTCTTAAAATATACTCTTTTTGAACTTCATTTAAAAAAATTCTAAAAAACGTTCAGATTAATCTTATTCTATTATCAAATTTTTTTGAAATAATTTATTGATAAAATAAACTAATTTTTATTAAATTTTGGGTTGTATTTTAGAATATGAGTAACATTAATTTAAATTAGATTTATAAATGATATATAATTGAAAATGATAGACTATTTTTTTGTAGCAAACTCCTTTTTCATTTTATGGATGAAAAATGACTTTGTTTTATCACAAACATTATTTTCTTGTTTTGAAAATTAAAAACCTTTACTATTGAATAAAATAAATATTTAATAAATATTTTCAATTCTCAAAAAAATTAATGATATAAAACTGTAATTGTTTTCGTAATTAGAAATGAAAGATAAGAAAATAATTTAATTTACTAATCATTGTGTTTATCTTTTCTTTTACTCATTTTCAAATAATAATTAAATAAATTTAAGAGTTGGTCAAATGTGAGTTTTAACTTATCAGTATTTCTAAACAAGAAAATATGATAAGTAATTGTTATATCAAAACTTCTTTTTAAAACATTTTTTATTTAATAAATTATATTGTTTTTCATTCTTCTTAAATCATTACAGTATTAATAATAAAACTATGACGTTATAAGAATTAAAAAACTTATCTTATTATGTTGTTTTTTTTTTCTCTCATAATGTTTGTTATTTTTTATTTTATAACAACTAACTCTATGATGAATTAATATTTTAATGAATAATAATGTTTTATAATGTTTATTCATAGTTTGTTTTGTGGTTCTTAATGGTATTAAATAAAGGTATTTAAGTCTATATATATTTGTTTGAGTAGTTTTTGCTGAGAGTGATACGTTTTAATTTGTTTGAACTGTGATTATTATTAAAATGGTGCTACTATGAAAAGAATCCATTCAAGAATCTATCCAAGGGTTAGACATTTGTTTCTTAAATTATTGAGGTACACACATCATCTCTGACATTATATAAAACCCATTGCTATGACAAATATATTTTTATAGCATGTCTTGAAGGTTATGTATAATACACAATAATTAGATTTAAAAAATGTATTTATTTAGTGTTTTTATTACTCATTTGACAATTTATGCTCTTTATAAAAATACTTTTTTTCATGAGTCACAAAATATTTGGAAGTTAATTAAAATTTTGTTTTACAAATATGAACAAAAAAAAATTTTACCAATAAGATAAGTTAATTTGAAAATTTTTCATTTTTCATGCTTGGAACAGTAAAACATTTGCTTCTATTTGACAGACACTCTGTTCAGTTTAATGTTTATGAAACAAAATATTTACAATTTTATTTCCAGATATAAAAATAAAATATTTTTACTTTATATTAATATTTTTTTTAATTTCCATCTTTGTTTCTTTAACAAAATAAATTTTTCAGAAATTTCTTATTTTCAATTCACAATAATACAAAAATAGAGAGAATAAATTATTAGTCTCTTCAAAATACCATTCTATTTAACAAATTTTATATAGTCAAAATAAATTTAAACAACTAGTCAATAGACTTTATAATTTACAAAGAAGGTAATTTTACTAAAAATACTTAAAATTTGTTTCTTCACAAAAAAGGTTTTACAGAACAGAACGTATCAAGGTTTTAGTACGTTAGAGAGTAAGTATTTCATAATTTTATTTTATAAATAGACTTCTGATTAAAAAAACCAAAGAATTATTATAAAAATAAAACAGTATATTTTTGGAATTATCTACATAAACATGTTTGAGTCAATATAGAATTTTGGTACATCTACACACTTAGACTTAATAAAAACTATTACTAAAAATGGTTGTTTCAAACAAAAATTCTTCAAAACTATAAAAGGCTATTCATAAATTAGGAGATGATTAAAAAATAAATAATAAAAAAGAGGTTATTACCATAATTTGAGAATTTTATAAAATTAAACAACATAATTTATCAGTAAATAATTATAAACATTAACTTAACATAGATAATTACAAATTTTCTTACAATAAATAATAGACTTAATAGGAGTTATTTATGTCTTTCTATTAACACAATAAACATTAATAGGTTTCAAATATATATTTAGTTATGAAACCTAAGAACATTATATTAAAATACTTCTTCCTTATTAACAAATAATACATTTTTCTTTTTTATTCTTTTTCGGTTTCTCTTGTGCTCTAAACATTTCAAAGACACCATTAAATAATTCTGTTATACCTTCTTCGTTTAAAGCAGATATTTCTGTATAAAATCCATTTTTAATTCTTCTTGCCACATCATATCCTTCTTCCTCTTCTATTGTTTCTTGTCTATTTTTTTTCTTTCTTAAATCCTTTTTTGTTCCAACAAGAATAATTGGAGCATTTGAGTTTTGGTGTTGTATTTCTGGAACCCAAGTACTTTCAACTCTTTTAAGAGAATCAGGTTTATCAATAGAATAACAGATAACAAAGAAATTAGCATCCATATATAAACTCTTCCTAAGACATTCATAATCTTCCATTCCAGAACAATCTTTTATTACTACATGATATTCTTTCTCTCTATATGTTTTATCTAACTCAACTCCATCAAACATAATCGGGATATAATCCCGTGGAAATTTTCCATCACGATATGTTATTAATAATGCAGTTTTACCAGCCTTTGAATCTCCAAGAACAACAATATTTATTTGAGAAATAGACTCTTTTTTTGTCATTTCATACAATGACTTTATGAGTTCTTTCTTTTATTTAAATATTTGTTAATTAAAAATAAAGATGTGTTGAGGCGGAATAATAAGTCTTACTTTTCTTTCGACACGTCATTCTGTTATATAAATCGTAGAATATTATTTTATTGTCAAGTAAATATAAAATAAAAAATGAACAATTTTATTCAATTAAGATAAAAAAATTGAAGATGTTTAAAGATGTTTTCTTTATTTTCATTTTGAATATTAATCTCAATTAAATATACTTCATCTTTATTCATATTTTCAATATTTGTTACTATCATTGTTATTTGTTTCTTTCCTGTATTTTTAATTTTTTCTCCCTCTTTAATCATTGTTCCATTTACCGTTTTGATATTCATTTGAAGTGTATATTCATTTGGTAATTCATTTTTCCCTACATTTCGTATTAATATTTTACATATTAAATTTCGATATATTTGATCAATACTATTTATTTCTTCAATACTTAATGTTTTAATAAAATGACTACTTATTAACATCGTTTCTTTTATTTCTTTTGTTAATTTAATAATTTGATTCATACATTCTTCTATTTCTTCTTTTCTTTCTTTTTCTTTATTACTACTTGTTATATTTTCTATTATAGTATAATACATTTGATTTTCTATTTCTATAATGTCTCTTTTATTCTCTACTTCTTTCTTTTCTTGTTTTCTTTTAATTGCATTAATACACTCATAACAACTGTTATTACTATCTTCATATTCTTTAATTTCATGTTCAATTATTGCTCTTTCACTTATTACCTCTATTTCTTCTTTTTCATTTTCTATTAATTCTTGAATTCTTATAAAATTCTCTTTAATTCCTTCTTTATTCTTTTCAATGACATATATGTTATTTAACC
>NW_001915117.1:4625-21871 GCF_000208925.1 Entamoeba histolytica HM-1:IMSS
CAAAAGTAATGTTTACATCAATCATAAATTTTGAATAGTTTCAGATAAAAACAAAAGATTAATTTAATATCTAATCAATAAATGATTCTAAATGGTTATTATGGTTTAAAAGTCTATGTTCATTGAAATGGTTATATATTTGTAGAAGGAATGTTTAATAGTTATTTAGATTCAATAAAAATTAAAGAAGAACATAACGATAATGATAAACTTTTACTTACCCTTTTCTTAATCATATTTTTATTCTACAACTAATATTTGTTTCACCTTTCTTTTGCAACACGTTTCAATGAGTTATTGAATTGTTATAAGTTATACAATATCCTTACCATTTCAATTGTTATTTTGTTTTATTCATACTGAAACTCTTTTTCAATTCATTGTTTTTAAAGTTGAATATTAGTGGTGTTGAAAGACAGTTCAAATGAATTGAAATATGAATATTCACATTGGAAGTGAATAACAGATGTTTATTAGTTTATTTTAATGAATAGACAAGGTAAGATTAATTTCAATAAACTATAAAAATATAAAGTTCATGATGCAATAAGAATCAATAAAATGAATTAAATTGATGAAGAAAAATAAAAGTTCAATTGAAAAACTGTGGTAATGAGATAAATAAACAAAAAAGAATAAATCAACAAGCTATTTGGATTTAATTTCTGTATTATTTTATTAAGCGAAATAATTCTTTAGCCAAGAATAATTTAAAATAGGAAGTTAATTAAATATCAATCGATAATATTTATATTATCACTGATTCAGAAGAGAGAGTATTATTATCAACAATCAATTATATCAAGTTTCTAGTTTGTTGTGATTGAAGCAGTATTCCATGACATCCATCATGTTTTTTATTATATGGTTTTTAATTTCTTTCTCGATGTCAATGTCAATTTTTATTTCTTTAATTAATTTATTACTTTCTTTATTCATTAATCCATTGATTGAAATTACTACTGGAATTATTCTGACATCTTTTAATTTTTCTATTTTCATTAGAATATTCTTTAATTCCTTATACTTATTTCTTTTCTTCAAATAGGCTCAATTAATATTGTGATATTCAACAATAGTCATATCAAATAATAGATCAGTTTTGTTCTTTTTATCTAATACATATATATATATATGGTATTTTGTGATATTGTCATTCACTTTTAGGCATGATTTGTTTGTTCCATATCATAGTGATGTCTTTATATTTGAATATTGTTTCATATGGTGGTTTTTTATATTGTTTATTTCCTGTGTATTTTCTTATTAATCAATATTATAATGCCAATATTGTCATGTTTCTCTATTTGTGATTTTTTATGACCAATACAAGATAATAGAATGTGTTCTACTGTAGCTATCTTGTCTTTACAAATTGTGGAGTATTTCAATCTTTCATTTTTCATTATTTTTGCTTTCCTATACCCACAAAATATTGCACCATCTTACATTTTAGTTAATTTCTACTTAATTTATTAACAAAGAAAAAGTGAAAAAAAAAAAACAAAATTTATTGAATTTAGAAATTCAGATAATGTTAAATAACAAAATTTATTATAAATAAAACCAATAACAAAAAAATTAAGTAAAAAAAAATGAAAATGAAACTAAAAAAAGAAAAAATTGAATGACAAATCCTTATGATGGTTATATTCAACAAATTTTAGAATTAAAACATCAATTAGATGAACAATCAAAATTTGTCGAAGAAGAATATTTTGAGTCTTTTAACCAAATCAAAGAAATAGCATCAGCCATTGGATTTGAAGATGATAAACCAATACAACCATATCAAGTTGGATATCAATTATCACATCGCGATATAATTATGCCATCATTACCTAAAGAATTTAGTAATGCAATTGATGAATTAAAAAGAGGAAAGTGTAATAGTCAGATTGGTATTTCTGAATTATTAAAATCATTAAGAACAGAATGGCTTGGAGATGAAGTAGTGAATGGATTTATTGAACTACTACAAAACAAAAGAATTGGATTTTTAAATTCATTCTTTTTTACAAAACTATCAAAAAATTGGAGTTTATCAGGTAATCGAATTGACTATGAAAATAGTAAACGTTGGGTAAAAAATAATGATTTGTTTTCATATGAAAAAGTACTTATTCCAGTTAATATCAGTAATACTCACTGGGTACTTTGTGTTATTGATAATGACGAGCACACTATAAGTGTTTATGACTCTTTGTCTGGGGGAAGGAGTTGTCAAAATATCAGTTTAAAAATAGCCGCTTTTGTTAGAAGATTGGCTGATGAAACTGGTCATTTAGGAACATATAATATTATTGATATCGATGATAACCCAAAACAAAGTAACGGATATGACTGTGGTGCTTTTACCTGTAAATGTGCTGACTGCATTTCTTTAGGGGTGCCATTAGAATTTACACAAAAGGATATGCCTAAATGGAGAGAGTTATTAGTTGCTCAAGTGATTGTAGGTAAATTAATAGTACCAAGAGATTAATTAATTGTTCTGATGGATTAGTTGGTTCATTTTACAACAATAATCTATATGAGATGATAAAGTATTAAATTAATGAGTCAAACGATAAACCGAAATTGTTTCGTTTTCAGTCATCTGAATAAGGTATTGTTTTTCATCAAATAAGACTAAATAAAATGAGTATAAAGAAAATCACGAAAATTATTAATAACAAACCAGTGATTTTAATAAGATTTCCAAGTGATGTCATCTCCATTAATCCTTTTGCACTTCGTAGAAGGTTAATGACATTATTCATTTGAGTTTCATCAAGAATAATTTTTTCTGATTCAACACTCATTGGTAAGACTCAACTGAATTTCATATTTTTTTTCTTTATTTTACTATAACTAAATAATAAAAACATTTATTTTTTATTTAATGTTTTTTATTTTTACAAAAAAACTATAAATATAATAAAAAAACTATTTGAAATACTACCCTATTTCTAAGAACTGAATAAAAGAACCCTTTAAGGACAACAACATGTCAGCTCCACAATGGTTTGTTCCAGTTAAAGCAGGTGATGCTAAAATTCCAGCTTATTACCCAACTGATGATATGATTCAAGAACAAAAGAAGAAATTAAGAACAAGAAAAGGAGCTAAAATAACAGCTCTTGATAAACCAGCATGGAACCTTGAAAAGTTAAGAAAAAGCATTGTACCAGGTGCTGTTCTTATTATTGTTGCTGGTAAATATGCAGGAAAGAAAGTTGTTTTCTTAAAACAATGTATTAAATCAGGAGCTCTTATTGTTACTGGACCATTCAAAATCAACGGAGTTCCATTAATGAGAATTAATCAAAGATATGTTATTGCTACTTCTCAAAAGGTAGATGTTTCTAAAGTTGATACTACTGGTGTAGATGTTAAATTCTTCAAAAAGATTGCTATTAAGAAAGCTGCATTTGGAAAAACCGTTGAAGAAGATTTTGCTAAGAAACAATATGAAGCTAAGAAAGCATTAATTGTCGAAAAACAAAAACAAGTAGATGAAAGTATTGTTGCAGAAATTAAGAAAGTTCCATATCTTAAAGAATATATGGCTTCTTACTTCACACTTAAGAATGGTGACCATCCACATCTCCTTAAATTCTAAGTGAAATTGAATATTTTGGAATTATCATTTTGTTTTAAAATAATTTTATATTCAAAATAATAAAAGAGAATGATATATGTTGTGTATTAATGAAATGATGGTAACAAACATATTTTAATTTATGTAAAGAAGGTTTTTTATTCATTTTATTTAATAATAAATTTATAATTCTCTTGATAAAAAAAAAGAAAACAAACCAAAAAGAATAAAATATATCCAAAAAACTTGGTTACATTCCTTTAAGCGACAACTGGGAATGCAAATTTGACCTTTTCACCAGTAATGTTCTTGTAAACAGCTGAGTAGATTGGAAGTTTAGCTTTAACTGAATTCTTTAATTTAGCATCATCAACAGCAACAAAGACAGTTTTAGAATTAGCAACTTTCTTATGAACTAAAGTTGCATGAACTCTTTGACCAGCAACTTCAACTGGATATAACATTTCATTCAAATAAGCTTCATGAACAGCCTTTGAAGTTCTTGATCTTGGTTTGTAGTCAGTTTTTCCTGATTGTCCAACTTTCTTAGTGTGAGCAACAACTCTCTTACCAATAATGAAAACTGGTCCATTAAGTTTCTTTTCGAGGGCTTCAATAACTTTTTCGAATGAAGCTCTGCAAATTCTCATCATTCTCAATGGAATAAAGATGACAGTGGCCTTTTTATCTTTGCTAATAGTTACTTTCTTGGCACTAATAACTTTAACTCCCTTAAGTTCTGGAATACCAGCAACAGCTTCTTTAACTAATTTAGAGTAGGCATCAAATCCTGGTTTCTTAACAACAACTTCAGTTGAAACTTGTGCCCTAGCAGCGGATTTAGCAGCAGTCATCTTGCCAGACATGGTCTCACTGATTCTTTTCTTAGTTCAGGGTTCTTTCCTTTATTCTACTGAAAGGGTTAATATAGCTTTTTTTAATTTATTTTACTATTTATTTTAACTTTGATATTTTTTATTGAAAAAAAGTGTTTTAGGGTTTCCTCTTTTCATGAATTTTTTTAAGAGAAATCATTTCTTTTTGTTATATCTTAAAAATCTTTAGATTTTATGGGTTGTCAACAGAGCCAACCAAAATCAGTTCATTGTACAGAACCTTCTTTACAAACTGTTCAAGAACAAACTAATAAAATACTTAATACTCTTGATGAAATTAAAAATCACTTAATTATTTTGGAACAACAGCAAAATGATATTTATAATAAAATAGATCAACACATGAAAGAATTTGAATGTTTCAAAAATGATGAAGTTTTTAAGAAAAACAGTAAACATCATAAAGAAAAAAACAACGACGAAAAGAAGCCAAAAAAAAATAAACAAATTAAATCTCCTAAAATTACTGATATTTCTCGAGAAGAATATTTAAAAGAAGTTTTTGGTGTAAACAATGAAGTCAATAATTGTGTTCCTATTGAAAGTGCTCAATTAAATATTTCTAGAGAGATTTATCTCCCAGATGAAATGGAAGCAAATGAAATTGATCAATACATTGAAAAAATTCAAAAAAAGATGTTATGTAAGAGAAATTGTTCAAATAAACAAAAGAAAGAAAATAGTATGCAATAAAAATGTTATAGAATGATTATATGTTAGAGTGTATTTATCTTCAAAAAACTAAAAAAGGTAAATATGGGGTGTGTAGTGTCTTTTAAATAAAAATTTACTTATTTTCAATCATACTTGCTGATGCTCTTTCTTTTCTCTTTGAAAATGATTCTCGATATTTTTGAAGATTTAACTCTCTTGAATTAATTCCAGAAGATAATCTTTCTTTTCTCATTGCCTCGCGATCAAGTGGTGTTAAAGAACTTCTTCTTTTTCTTTTAGCAATTTGTTTTTTTATCTCTTCTTTTTCTTCATCTGATAATTGAATGTCTTGATTAATTGGAGTTGCATTAAAATTAGTAAAGACAGGAAGTTTTATTTGATGACTTTCATTTTGATCTGTTTCAGACAAATCTAAACAGCTAAGTTTATTTAAACCAACTTTGTTTTCTGGAGTTTCATTACTAATAAAGCCACTGTGTTGACTTAAGTCTACTTGTTCTATTTGACTAGGTTGATTTAAGTCAATAGGATTTGATTCCATTGGTTGTACTGTAACTATTTTTTTATTTTGTTCCTTCAAACTAATACTTTTTTTTATTAAAGAAAGACTTTTTCTCTTTAAAGAAGATTTTGACTTTCTTTGTAAACTTTTTTTAAGACTATTATGAAGGCTTTTTGATTTTTGTATTTGAAGTTGTTTTTTCTTTAAAAATGATGGAATATGAACTTCATGTCCTCCAACTACTTTAACATTTTTATGTAATGTATTTTGAACTTCATTAGCAGCCAACGTTAGTTTTGGCATTGACACAGGTTTTGGTGCTAATGTTAATTTTCTTTTATTTATACTTTTTCCTGTTTGAAGATTAGGATGTGCAGGGTCTTTTGGTTTGTATAATGGTTTTTTAGCATGATGTAAAAGTTCTTGTTGTGGTCTTTTTCCTGACATATATTTTTAATAACTTTATTAATTTTTTTTTGTTTTTACATAGGTTTTTTATCATTCCATCATTTTTAGTTATAATTATCACTCAAATGATTTCTTTGTTGTATTTTTATTTTATTTTTATGAAAATAACATAAAATTAATGTGTTTTAAATACCAATAAGATAATTAATATTTGTGTTATAAGTAAAAACAAAATCATGCAGGTGTTGGTGTTATTGATGCTTCAACTCCACCAAGTAATTGTTTAGTATAATCATAATATAAGTCAAGAAAATGAACTACACCACCTTCATCTTTTTGCATTTTAGCATCAATAGTTTCATCATTAAATTCTTCATCATTAGAAAAGAATGGTTTAGCAAATCCCCATTTTTCATCAACTGGAGTATTTACTTTAAACACAAGAACCAATTTAGGGTCTTTAAGAATTTGACTTAATGCATTAGTTACAATTACTTTATCTTCTTTACATTCATAACAAAAGAATTGATACATATTACAATATCTAGCTATTTCTTTTAATGTTTCTTCAAATTGGTCGTTGTATTTAGGATGTTCTTTAACAAATACAGCAATTGATTCTGAATTACTTGTCATCATCTTCTTTAATTCATTTCTATGTTCATCAGCTAAACTTGGTTTTTGTGGTGAATCCATTACTTTTTTATTTTCTTTTTTCTTTCTTTTTACTGTAGTTGAAGAAACAACACTACCAGTTTTTGATCTACTATCTTCCTCTTTAACACCTATTGACATATTATGGGTTGATGACTTTACTGATGGGGTTGTTACTTTAGGTGGTAGAGGTGAAGCAATAACATATCCTTTTGTATTTACACCAATACTTCTATTTAATCCTTGTGCCATAGGCGCCATAAAATTACTATGTAAATCTAGTTGTTGTTGAATGGTAAAAGAATCTATATTCTCTCCATTTGATTTCAAAATAAATTTAGGATTTGTATTTCCTGGTCTAAATGTTGTTTCTATTACTTTTTTTGTTTCAGGGATTGTAGGTTGGAATCCTCCTGGAGCAAATTGGATTGGTCTTTGATGTTGTTGCTGAAACTGAAAATGTGGAGTTATTGGGTTATAGGTAAACTGCCCAATAACAGGAGTGTTAATTGCTGTTAAATTTGAAATATTTTGACTTGTTTGGAATTCTTGTTGATTTCGTTGTTTAAAATTAGGTTGAATAGGAGCAGGAATTCTTTGTTGTGTTTGAGTTATTTGTGTTGGTTGTTGAGGGTTTATTTGTGTTTGATTTAATTGTGCAGTTTGATTGACATTTAATTGTGTAGTTTGTGTTGGAGCAAATCGTAACCCAGTTTGTTGTTGAGGAATGGTATTTCCATTTTCTTTTACTGGTTGTAACATAATATTTGGATTAATCATAACATTTGAAGAAGGGTAAGCAAATAAAACTCTTTGACCAGAATTAGAGTTTATAGTTTGAAATGTATTTTGGTTTGGATTAGTGATAGGTTGTTGTTTATTTGTTTGTTGTTGGGGTTGAGTATTTATAATATTACTTGAGAGTTGTTGGGGTATAGTGTGTTGAGGTTGTTGATTTAAATTTTGTTGAAGTTGAGGATTAATTTGTTGTAATATTTGAGGTTGTTGAATTGGTTGACCTGTAGTTGTATTTTGAAGAGTACTTGTTGGTACTATTTTTTGGAAATTTTGTATATTTCTAACATTTGGATTAGGTTGAATTGTAGAATAAGCAGGAGGCATTGTTATTCCAATTACATTTCTCATTGAGATAGGTTGAGGTTGTACTTTAATTTGTTGAATACCATTAGGTATTGTTGTGATATTTGGTTGACCATTAAGCGTAGGCATAGAAACTCTTTGAGTTTGTTCTGGTTGTCTGTTAATATTATTTGGTTGAATCAATTGAGTTTGACCAGCAAGAGCTTCAACGATTCGTTGATTTTGTGGTCCAGTTGGTATAACATATGTTGGATTTTGGTAGAGGATTGTAGGTTGTCCTTTTCCTTGAGGCATTTGTTGAAAAGAAAATACTTTTTGTTGTTGAAATTGTTGTTGTCCTTGAGGTTGTTGAGGCTGAACTTGATGAACGCCATTTTGTAAAGTAGTTGAAGGGATCATATGATAAGCATTTTTAAAAAGTTCATTTGAATGATTGATGAAATGTTGTCCTTGTATTGTATGAATCATTTGAGGATTTTGACCAGGGATCATTTGAGGAATAAATTGAATAGGTTGGGTATTTCCTGGTTGATTTAATTTAACTTGAGTTCCATTTCCAACAGACATTTCTAACGAAGGAAGATGACCATTAGTTTGGATAATACCATTTCTACGTTCATTTAATTCTTGGTGAAGAATATTTTCCTAATATATTAATACATTTTGTTTACTAAATAAAAAAATTATACAACAAACAGATATATTTCCAATTACATTAGTAGTGTTAGGTTTGGTTGTCATAGTACTTTTTATTTGTTTAATTTTCTTTCTACTTTGTTTAGGCATTTCCTTTTAAGTAAAACTTAAATTTGATTTTTAGTTTTTTTATGATTTTCCTTTTTATTACAACTTTTTGATGATTTTGTATTTATTTTTTCCTTTTTGTTTTGTTTTTCTTTTTTTTTCGTAAATAACAAAGATTATACTTCGTTTATTTTTTTTTTTTGAAAGTGATTTTTCATTTTGTCCCAATTTTTTGATGTTTTTTTTTTTAACTAAACTCAAATTATTTAAAAATTATTTAAATTCGTTTTATATAACATAAATAATATTTTATTTAATTGTCCATCCTCCTTCAACACATTGTTTGAAAAATACTTTTCTTTTATAATATTCATCGTCTTGATATATTTTGTCTTTCTGAATATGAAATACATCACTGTACTTTTCTCGTATTTTCATTTGACACAAACGACTTCTTTGAGAATCAACAACTTTTTTCCCTGCACCAAACTTAACACCTCGTGCTCCTAGTGTGACTTCTTCATCCATTTCATTAATAAAATTAATGGAACTACCAGCAGCAGACAACCCATCAGTTTTGTGTTTTACTAGATGACTAGGTTGACTTAAATAAATAAAAGGTGGAATGTTAACTTTGTAATTTTTTTCTGTGAATAAAGTGTTCATTTGTATTGTTCTTAAATGAATTCCTCTCATGACTGCATCTTCATCTGCTGGCTTTTCTATAATAATAAGATTAAGTCTTATCATTTCAAAATGATTAGCCAAAATTCCTCCTTGAATACCCAGAACTTCCCATTTCAATATTTTATCGCTACATGACATACTTAATGACTTTTCTCCTTTTCCAGGTTTAATTCTTGTCTTTCCAATGCCATCTTTAATATCTTTTTCTTCCCATAAGGCAATAGTTTGTTCTATAGAATTATTTATAATCCTTTTTGCTCCAGTTTCAATGTCTTTATTAATTGTTCCATTGCTTGAGATACAACAATCACCACATGGGACTTGGCTTATATAAAAAATCAAATCATATTTGTCATATCTCCATTTCCATTTTGTTTCTGTTTCACTTTTAGAAGGTGCCTTTTCTATATATTGTTCTTTAGAAATTTGTTCTAATAAAAACAATTGAAAGGCTCTTTTACAAATCACTTCAGCATGAGAGTCATTTATAATATTATTGTTATGTTGTTTACTTGTAACACATTTACTTCCTGTTCCTATAGAAAGAATTTCATATTCTTTTTTTTGTTTATCAAATGCAATAAGAGAAGCTAAAACACTCCATTCATTTTCTTGTTCTTTTCCTTTTTTAGGTAACTTATTATATACTTCCTTTATTTTACATTGAACTTCATTAATAATATTATTTATTCCAATAGGTTTTTCCATTAAATAAGTAATTTATTTAAATAATAAGATAAAATCAAAAAATATAAAAATCTTGGGAAAGAAGGATGACCAAGACACTGAGTATTGATCAAAAGTATTCCCATTATTATCTTAGGGTTGTGAAAACCGAAAATTTTATAGAAGTATTCAGCATGATAACCCTTGCACAATTTTAATCAAGATTCTATCTCCCTTAAATACTATTAGGTTTTTTTATAATAATTATTTTTATTATTAACTAAAACTATTTCATATTTAATTTGATTTAAAACAAAAAACAAAAAAAAAGAACAAATTTAATAAAACAAAAAATTAATCTCTTTTTGGTTTTGTAAATTCATGTTTGAAGTTTGCATTTTTTTCATCTCCATCACGAGGAAAACGTTCTCCTCTGGGTTGTGTTTTTTCTATAGTTTCTCTTGGAACAGAAATTGTTGGATGAACAAATTTACACTTTTTACCGTAGGGACAAAATCCAAGATAAAATAAAGGACACATTAATTTTGGGACATGTCCATGTTTACATTTCTTTCCATGTTTACAAAATCCTCTTTTATACCATTCACAAGGAATTGCCTTTTGTGGGTCTTCATGTTTAAATGGACATTCTGGTTTCTCACATTTTCCATATTTTACAAAGTGATGACAAGCTGGTGTTCTTTCTTCATCTAAACGATGAAGAAAGTCACAATTTGCTCCTTTTCTACACATTCCTCTTAACCAATGTTGACATACAATTGTTTTTTCATTTGATTTAATTGTTCGAGGATCACGTTCAGTTTTAATTTCACGAAATACACGACTGATATCCATTTTCATTACATTGTTTAATTCAAGAAGTGTTTCCATTAATGTAATAATAAGTATCTTTTAAGTTTGATTCTGATTATTTTTAATCTTTAAATAACATATTTTGATTTAAATTTTGTTATTTCATCAAAAAAAAAAAAGAAATTCAATTATTGTGATTTAATATCTTCAACCATTTTCATATATTCATCAAAGTCTAATGAACCATTTTTATCCGTATCATATATATCAAATGTTTCATTTATATCTTGTATAGTAATATTTGGGTCAATGCTTTGGAGAATATCAAAAACTTCTTTCTTATCTAAAACACCATCTCCGTTTACATCACATCTTTTAAATAATAAAACATATGGATCTTCTTCTTCGGAGTTCTTTAAATAGAATTCAATCATATTTTTAAATTCATTCAAATCCATTTTACCATCTTCATTTTCGTCTGCCATATGAAATAGTGCAACTGCACTTTCTTTTTCACATCCTTCAATTAATTGTGAACATGCCTTTACAAATTCATCAATATCAAGATATCCAGAATGATCTGTATCTATCATGTCAAATACATGTTTAATGTCTGCTTCAGTCATCTTTTTTTAATAAAATCTAAGTTAATTCTTTTTTTAAATACTTCTTAGATTCCTCATTCAAATCCTCTTTGTAGTTTATTAGTTTTAATGTTAAAATAACTATATCTTTTAGATATTTTAATTCGCTAAGAGTCTTTTCACAGTATTATTTTTTTCCTAATGGTATTATCTTATTTATTTTTTATTTTTCAACAGAAAAAAACAAAACATCTTCTCTCGTTAATGTTCTAAGTTAGTATTGTTTCATTAAAATGTCATTAACAAAACAATTTAATTTTCAAATTAGAAAATTACAATAACAAAAAAAAAGAATGAGACAATAATTTTTAATCACAGAAATAAATGCTATGAACATAAAACTGTTTTAATATTATCCATAATTTATTATCATTCTGTTTAAATACAATTGGTAAATTTATTAATTATTTATTGTTTCGTTTTTTATATTTATAATTGTTTATATGACTCATAGTTTTATTATGGAATTATTTATTCTTTATGTTACATTTGGTTTTGATGTATATATATAATAGTATAACCATGAGAATAAATAATATTGAATAATTTATTGTTCATTATTTATACCTTTTATTCTTCTTTCTCCATTCTATTTCTTAACCATTTTTAATCAACTCACTGAATTCATGAAATATTCTTAGTCTAATTCTATTATTTATTTTTTAAGAACATTTGATTCTTTAATATGTTTAAACAGTTACTGTGTTTTTTTTAATAAAAAACTACATTTATAATGAAAAAAACATTAATCTAATTGATTCTGAGAATTGTTGATGTTATGTACATAAAGAATATTAACAAATAACATACATTTCATCATATTTTAATATCAACTCCATGATTTTTTTTTTCATTTAATAAAAAACTGAAAAGAAAAGATAAAGAAGAAAGAAGATAATAAAAGAGGTAATTATTGTATAATTACCAAGATATCTAACACAAAAATATGAAACAAAAAATAATATTGAAAAACAAATTATTATACAATCATAAAAATTCATAATTTATAATTTTAATACATTTGAGTTTTTCTTTTTTTTTTTGATGTATTATTCAAGTTTTTATGATATTTTTGGGAATAACACACATTTTATAAAAAATTATTAAAAAAATGAAAATATTCAAATAATCTTTTAGAAGAAAGAATAATGAAAAGAAACAGTATTTATTTTTAACTTTTTCTTTGGGTTTTAGTGTATTTCATAAAACCCTTACTTTTTATTCATAATCTTACTTTATGCTCGTTATAACTACATTAATCGCAATTGCATTTGCTACTCAATGCAAAGAATTAACACCTGGAGTTTATTCTGTTATTGATGCTTTTGAATGTATTAATTCTGTTAGTCTTTCTTTAGAAAAAGCAACAAACATTCAACACTCATTACAATCTCTCTTTCAAACATATGTTTTTAAAGACATTTTGAAGAACCCACCACAACCATCTTTTGATAATAAGTTCTTCCCAACATTAGATATTGATGCTCAACTTGCTTCTCTTCCTTTACTTGAAGATCAAGCAGTTTATCCATTTATGCAGAAAATTCAATACATTGTTGATACAACTCATGACCTTCATCTTTCATTCCGTTTAACTTCAAATGAGAATAATACATATTATTATGATAATTTTTATGCCTCATTACCTTTTACAATTGATATTGTTGATGGTAATTATATTATTCATCCTAATTCTCAACTCTCTTCTCTTGGTGGTAAAATTCCAGAAGAAATTACAAATAATGATGGTAAAATTATCACATCAATTAATGGAGATAAACCACATACATTTGTAAAGAAATGGGCAGAAGATCATGCATTCCTCAAATCACCACATGGAAGATTTACGTATGCACTTGAATCAATGTCATTTGTTTCATTAAGATCTAATCTTCTTTCACAAGAATTTCTTTCACAACCAATTAATATTTTATTAACAGGAGATGTCTCAATTTCAACACAATACCAAATGGTGTATATTCCACCACAAACACTTAATGAACATATTGCCAGAAAAATTTCACAAAAAGAAAGAAGATCTACTGCACCAATTTCTATTGAAGATTTTGTTACTTATAAGAAATCTGATAAAGTTTTTGATTTAGAATCATCTGATGGTAATTTGGCTTGTAAATTTGATTCAGAAAAGAAAGTTAATACTATTGTTTTAAAGACATTCTATCCAGAAGTTGAATTTGATAATTTCTTTGAAGTATTTAATAAATGTATTAAAACTATAGATGAAAATACTAATCCTATTATTGTTATCCTTCCAATGAATGGAGGTGGATATGCTGATTTAGAAGCTAATTTTGAACAAGTCCTTGCACCACATGCCGACGTAGATCTAATTGGAAGTGTTAGAATTTCAAAAGGAAGTGAAGGTTGTATGAAAAATGAATATGGAGAATATCTTTATGACACTGATAATTGTCAAGTTCTTTACAATGAAACAAACAAATCTATTCCATTAGGAGAATGGTACACTCAACCAAAAATAACTCACTACGGAGATGTTGAACATGTTTATTCTCAAAACACTCTTATGCATGCTTCTACAATGCTCGAAGCTAAATTAGTAAAAAATCCAAGAAATCCAACTGATGTTATTATTATGACAGATGGATTTTGTTATTCTGCTTGTAGTGTTTTGGCTAAAGGAATGGTAAATAAAGGTAATGCTATTGTTGTTGGTTATGAAGGTGATCCTGAATTATCTCTTGAAAGTTTTGATGCTGGAAATTCACCAACTCCAGTTATTACTCAAGACGAAGTTTTTATGGATGAAGCTAAAGTTCTTGCTGAATTAGGAGGATATATGAGAATATCATTCTTTGAAACCTTTGAATGGAATTATAATTACAATGAAACTATTCCAAGAGAATTTGTCTTAAATCCTGTCGATGAACGAGTTAACATTTTTAAGTATAGCCCAAGTAAAATTGACCAATTTGTTGATGAAGGATTAAAGATTTATAAGAAATACCAAAGTGAATGTAATCCATTAAATAAAAGACTTGTTAAAGTAGATAGTGCTTGTGACAATAATATTACTATTGAGCATGCTCATGGAGGGCATATTTGTGGAGATGATGGTAAATGGAGTACTGAATGTGTTGCTTCATATTGTGAACCTGGTTATAAATTTGATAGATTCAATAATAAATGTATTGTTGATGTTTGTTTCCAAGAGTCAAGTTCAAGTGAAAGTTTATTTAGTGATGATTTATTCTGGGTAATTGTCGGATGTGTTGGTGGCTTTATAGTTATTGGAATTATACTTGCAATTATCGTAATTACTGGAATCATTGTTCACAAGAAACATCGTTTAGACACTTATGATTCACTTTAATTTCAATATTGGTGATTTGGTTATTATTTTGTTTTTTTTTTTGTTATAAATCGAATGGTTGATAAATAAAAAGGATATATAAAATATGTTATATAAAATTACTCATAACTATTTCATTTTCACACATAATATTTCTGTTATTTTTATTGCTCAAATATGCAGTGTTTATAAAAAGTATTTTTCTATTACATTTTTATATCTATAGTTATTGTTGTAAATATGTAATTGTATTGGTTAATATAATTATTATACTATTATTTTAGTCATTAAGAGATTGTTTCTTATTATTTTATCTATTCTTCTATTTATTTCTTATTGATGTTAACAGTTTATTTGTTTATTAAATAGTTAGTAAACATTTGCTATTTTGTATTGTTTGTAATTAATCAAATGTAATTCAACAATAAATAAATGAAATATACTGATTATATGCTTATTCACATCTCTTTTATTAGTATTTAGTATTCAATGAATTATATAAATTGAATTGTTATTGGATAATTGAATTTATCAATAGACTAAAAGAATAAACAATAGTTCTTCCCTATTCAATAACATATTTTCTTGTCTGTCTTTCTTCAAAACAACAAATTAATTGATTAGAGAGTATTAATATGTTCAAATTCTTCAATTCTTATGGTTATACGATGAATTCGACTAAATTCACTTGTGTTCAGTTGTATTGTTTCATTGTCATATGTGTTGAATCATAAACAATAACTTTGTAATACCTTGTATTTAATATTACAATCAAATAAACAATAAATTCAATGATTTCTCTCTCATTCATCCACAATTTCTTTATCAATACTTCTATTCAATAATCATATTTTCATTTGTTATTCAAACTTCTTTTCCTTTGAACTTTTCTTTCTTAAAACAAACACTTTCACCGAATAAACAATCAAAATGTTTGTTGTTTATTTTAGTTACATATTCTCATACTCAATCAATACATCATGTTTTATTTATATTAATACTCTTTCTTATCACTATCTTCTTTGTTGCATTTTGGTTTTGGTAAGTCACATCAACATCTATTCCATTATTCTATTATAAATAACAAAAAACTCTTCTTTCTCTTTAGTTGTATCATCATGCAGTAAAATGATTGTGTTTCATTCTTTAAAATAACTAATACATTCTTCTTCATAACTTTTGTCTTCTTGTTGTTGATGAGTAATAACTTCTATTCAATTAGTGATGTTTTAATAACACTGAAAATAGTAGAACATTCACATTCTTCTTTAATTGAAAGTGTGTTTTTAATATCAAAAACATGATTCATTCAATATTCATCTGTTAGTCATTCATTCCAGATATTTCTTTTTATTCAAATAGATATGTTTTATCGTGAACTTGTTGTTGAATATCAATTCAATTTATTACTCTTTTCAATAATATATTTTAATTGATATAATATTGTTATATGATACATTGAACTTCAAAAAAATGATTAACTTTCAATTAAAACTGAATTTAATCATCAAAAATTATGTGTTTGTATTGGTGTTGTTGAAAATAAAATATAATTAATACAAATGATTGATTTTTATTTATTAATACAATTTATGTTTTTATAATTCAATTGAAACACAATTATCTTCTATTTTGTATGAATGACATTTATTCAATTTCCATTTCTTATGTAAAATACAAATTGTTGTAATTGTATATATCAACATCAAATAACATCATTATCTTCAAATGGAGTATTGTATTACTTCTCTTTGTCTCTCTATTGAATAGTTTCTATCATTAAAACTTAGTTTTATAATTATATTCTACTTGCTGATAATAAAGATTTTAATCAAATTACTTCAATCAATTCAAATAAATATAGTATGGTATTTTCTATCATTATTAAATTCACAATATTGAATGTTTTTAATAAACTGGTATTTTCAATACAAACACACATGTATCATTTAGACAAATATAAAAGTGTTTTCAATTTAATTTGTTTAAGAATTGAAAATGATTCAATGGTGTTTTGAAATGAAACAAAAGTTGTTGTTTATCACTATCAATAAATACAACTCTTTGTTGATTATTATTAAGAGTAATGTGTGTATATTCTTCATCATTTTGAGTGTTGCAATTATAGTCAGTGATATTAAAATTGCTCGTACAAAACATTGTTTATAACTACAAACTATCCTTATTGATTAATAACTCTCTTGCTGTTGCTCATATGATTTTACAATAAACTCTTAATTATTCATAACATATTATTTTTATTTGAATTATTTCTCCTTTTATACTATAATATATTTATTAAAATACTACTCGTTACTGTTTATTTACTATTAGTATAATAAGACATACACCCAAACGTTTATTTATTATTAATGAAAGAAAAAATAACAAAAAATATGAATAACAATAATAAAAAATAAAAAAATAAAAACTTCATAAGAACTTAAAAGAAAATGACAAAAAAATAAAAAACTGACATGAGTTTATCTCAACAGCAAATTGATCAATTGATTCACAACCTATATGGCAATGACAATGAAAT
>NW_001915116.1:0-22083 GCF_000208925.1 Entamoeba histolytica HM-1:IMSS
CTATCTTGTATTAGACATAAAAATTCACAAATGGAAAAACATGACAATATTGGCATTATAATATTGATTAATAAGAAAAATACACTGGAAATAAATAATATAAAAACCACCATATGAAACAATGTTCAATATAAAGACATTACTATGATATGGAATATACAAATAATGCATAAAAGTGAATGACAATATCACAAAATACCAGACATATATGTATTAGATAAAAAGAATAAAACTTGTTTATTATTTGATATAACTATTGTTGAATATCACAATATTAATTGAGCCTATTGGAAGAAAAGAAATAAGTATAATGAATTAAAGAATATTCTAATGAAAATAGAAAAGTTAAAATATGGCAAAATAATTCCAGTAGTAATTTCAATAAACGGATTAATGAATAATTCAAGTAATAAATTAATTAAAGAATTAAGAATTGAGATTGACATCAAGAAAGAAATTAAAAACCTTGTCATAAAGAACGTGGTGGATGTCATGGAATACTGCTTGTATCATAATCAAACATACTCCGTAGAAATACTAGAAGAAGAAGACGAATTGATGGTATTAGTCTCTCCTTTAGGCAGTAACAATAGAAACTAATTCTATTAATACTTAATTAATTGCTTATTTTATTGGCTTTCATTTCTTCTTTTATTACTTTTTTTTCTTCTTTCTTCTACTTTCTTATTTTATTCTTTATTCATCTTCTTCTACTTCTTACTTTTATTCTTTTATATTATTCATTCTCTTCTTTTTCATTTATTTGTTTTTTCGTTGACTAAAAACTACATTTCATTTTATGACTTTCAAAATATTTCAAATAACTCACTCATTTACTTATATATTTCTCTTTATCTTATTTGTTCTTCATTTCTTTGTTCATTTCTTTGTTCATTTCTTTGTTCATTTCTTTGTTGTTTCTAAAATTTTGAATTTCAAAAATAAAGACTAAGAAGATTGAACTGAAATAATCAACAAGTAACAAACAATAAGAGATTGATTTGAATAATACAAAGCAATCATCAATACATGAAGTTGATTGTATTGAATATCTAAATAAATCAAATAGAGATTATTTGAATAAAAGAATGATGAGAAAATAAAGCACAACATGAACTTCAGTCATTGAGTTATAAATACTGCAAATATTGATTTATTATAAAAATAAAAACTTAAATTAAACATCATCATTTTCTTTAAAATACATTAGAATATGATGTATATCATGCAATACTATTTCTCTCCCAATCAAATATACTCCATAAAACTAATTAGCATTAGTATGTAACTAATCTCCACTCAGTAACGAGTATTAGAGAGTAACACATTTAGTATTTAGTTAATTTCTTTTATTGTTTTTCATTTTTAGATATTCTATTCATCACTGTTATTTAATTATTTAAAATGATTATAAATGAAGAGAAAATAAATCAGATAAAGAATAATTTAATCCTTAAGAAGATTCAACCAAAAATAAACAAGTTAATTAAAAATAGACTTGAAACAAAACATGTCATTCATTAGTTTATCAAGGAAATTGAAGACTGAGTCATCTTTCTCAATAAACTTATTTGACTGGACAATAATTACAAATACTTCTTCTTTCTTAACATAAATATAAAAAGCAATGTTATTACCATTAAATGAATGGTTTGGTACTTTATAAAAGAATTTTTCTTCAAAAGAAAGATGATGAGTAAGATAATCAAATACAAGATCTCCATATACAATATGAGCTTGTGTTGGTACGCAAAGGATAGGTTGAATAATTTCAGTTTTTTGGAAATACATAAACATGGTACCATCTTTCAAGTAGTCTTCAATGATAGAATGGAAATAATTTGATTGTACATGGAAATTACCAAGAATATTAGCTAAATCACCAAGAGCATTAATCCAATTTCGAATCATTTTAAAGAAAGGATATTCATTAAATGTTTTAATTGCAACAGGAATTAAGTCATTGCAACCTTCTAATTCACTTAAGACTAAATCTTTCCAATCTAATAATATTTTAGTACAACTCTCATACAACTTTCCAAGCTCTTTATATTCTCTCTTTTGAAGAAAAACACTACTTTGAACTAAGTTTCTTAATAACTCTAATTCATTTAATACATTTCTTTTTAATGGAACAAGACAAATATTTTGCATATCATCAATCTCTTCAATTCTCTTTTGTTCATATTCTGTAGTTCTAGAGAAAAGGGAGTTGTAAACTTCAGTTTGTTGAATATTAGCTTGTTCAAAATAATCAATTGATTTTGGTATCTTTGGTAATATTTCAATTAACCTTTTTCTCATAGTAATAATTCTTGAAATATTTGTTACGCATTGAACCAATGGAGAATCATCAGTATACAAATCACCTAATTTATTTTTTAATCCATCAAATTCTTTAACAAATGAACTGTATGAATTGAGGGGTGATCTTGGTATAAATGACAATAACGCGTAATACGACTTTTCATATTTACAATGCTCAAATAATAATCCAAATAATTTAATTATACTAACTTGTTTAATTTCTCCTTTTAAATTCCTATTTACTAATCTAGCAGACTCATCAATTAACAAATTTCCTTGAAGCACTAAGTATGCTTTCATTCTATTATCTACTTCCATGTTATTTTCTTATTCTTTAATTTTTAGTTCTTTTTATTTTGTTTTAAATCTAAAATGTTATTTATAACAATATTTATTTATAGAATTTTTAGAAAATAAAATAAAGTAAAATATGTTATTAAAAATGAAAATTATTTAATTCAGAATTTTCATATAAAAACAAAAATAATTTATTTTTAGAGAAGAACTTCAAAATCCAAGAAGAAACTAAAAAATAACAAGTTATTTATGTGTAAAATATTACTCATCATAATACTTTTTTTAACTCAAAAAGATTAGAAAAAATAGGATAAAAGCAGATATTATTTCTTTTAATATTACAGAAATAAAACAATAATTCAATGATATTAAAATTAGAAGAGAATATGTCAATGAAAGAATAAAACTTATTTCTTCATTAACCAGATTATATGATACTCTGAATAAATATCATCAACAGACTAATACTATTAAAAATGTAACTCAAAATTTAACAAATAAAAAAGGAAAACATAAACATAGAGGAGAATTTACATTTTGAATGACAGTCACAATGATGATTATATTATTATTTAGTTATGAAATATTAAATAGAAATGAACAATTCATTCAAATAATGCAAAAATGGAAATAATGTTTAGAAAATTCAAAAGATTTAATTAACAATAGAATAGAATATGATAATTTATTTAAATATTATAATAAAATCATTGAAAAAGTTAAACAAATGAATTTTCAAAGTAAATCTAATGTTAAAACAGCTTCTCAACTTTATGAACAAAAAGAAGAAATTACAAATAAACCGAGAAAAGAAAAGGATTAACTTAGAAAATTATATAAAATGAAATGTATGTCATTTTTATTTGTTTTATGATAAGTTCATATTCTAGATATCATAGCTTTATAAAAAGTTCTCTAAATACATATATTAATTACCAATATCATTTTAATCATGATATTGAGAAATTTAATATAATACTTGATGAAAATAATGATGATACTACAAACATTTCTGAATGACTATTTTAATCCAAATATATGCAAAAAAGATTAGATTTGACACTCATTTAGTTTTATTGATTTTCTGTTGATGACGTTAATTTGATTTTTAGTGGGATAGAATTAATCAGAAGATTACATTCAAGATTTTTATGTAAATTATCTCATTGAACTCCTGAAACTTTTCTTTCTGTCATAAGTACCACAAATTTATCAAGTATATCATCATTGCTCTAAGTTTGATAAGACATTTGCCCAATTTCATCAATGTTTAAATTCATGTCAATTTAAGAATCTCATTGTAGAATTTCAACACTAAACAAGACTCTTTCTATTAGGAAAATTGTTACAAATATCATTTATTTAATTATCTCAGTATTTTCTTATCTTTACAAGAATGAAAAATGAATTTACTAAAAACGTTGAAGACTTAAAAATGTTAATTTATATTTATTAAGTTGTCTGGTTATTGTGAGTTAAATGAAACAAATTGTGCAACTTATAAATATGAATAAATTATTGGATTTCCACCAAAAAAACTGCCATACCATCAGTTCATTTCTTCTATTCATTATTCACTCAATAAGGTATAATGCATAATGCTTTTATTCAATAATATTTTAATGTTTACAAAATCATTCAAAGAACAAGTATTTGTAGAACAATATGATACAAAAAATATAGAAAATTATAAAATTAATGAAAAACAAAAAAAAAACAGTGAAGATTATAAAGCAACTCAAAGAACAAAATTACTGGAACTTAACTTTTTCTTCAATAAATTAGAAGTTACACATGAATTTACCTAATAAACTGTCACAAAATGAATATTTTTATAAAACAAAAAAAGTCTTTGGAATTGATATGAAATTAACAACTAAACTTCACTAAGATGAAATTAGACTTATGCTAAAAGTACTTCATCATATCTTTGATGCATTAGAAGTTACCGCTTCATCAACAGAAAATAGTATTAAATTAAGTTGTAACGTAATAGAATTTGATGAATTAATTTACAAGATTGATGGTGGTAAAGCTATTAATTGTAATAGAAGAGACGCTCTTCTTCTTTATAATTTCATAAAGAAATATTGCTCTGGACTACCAAATAAACTTCTGTGAAAATTATAAATAACTAGAGACACCATTAATATTCAAAGTATTTTACAAATTTTGGATAAATCATATTTAGCATTTATTGAGAAATATTCAGAGTTTTAATATTGATCACAGATAGTTTTAAAGAAAATTCAATGAATGTTTAAAGTTTATTCAAAGTAATTTCTCCTTCTATTTATCCAAGTGATACAATATAATTTAATATAGAAAAGTTAACTCAACCCGTTAAATTTATTATAGAGCATTATAACATTGTCTTTGGATCAATTAAAACAGAAATAAATCAACTTTATAAAGGTAGAGAGAAACTGAACGATTAAAATGGTTAAAATTTGAAAGTAAAATGTTACAAGATTCTTTAAGCGATAGAGACACTTATGTTTCATGTTTATTTGAATCAACAAAAGAAAATTCAATAATCCATCCTAATGCTTATTTTAATATCTTAAAACAAGGAGAAGCAGAGATTGAAGAAGGAAAGAAAACATATAAAAGATGGATTGGATTAAAAAACAAAATAATGATGTTATTTAAAGAGAAAAGATAAGCTAAAGCAGAAATTGCCATAATATTATTTGATTGTTTTGTTACTGAAACTACGAAAGAAATTGTACTTAATATTTGGTTGAATGAAAAACAATGCAATTCAATTACATTCATGAATAATCACAAAAAATGGATAAAATTAATTAAATCATGTTTGAAACCAGATGCAAAATAATAGAAAATGAATTTTAATTCATTTCTTTCCATTAAATATTATTAAAATATGGTTATATTAATTTATAATTTATTTTAAGGATTGTGTTAATGTAATTCTATTCATTTTCAAAGATTAGTTTAAATACTATAATATTATATAATACTAATTAGCTTCTGTATGTTGTGAATGACTATTCACATTTCTAAACTTACATAAAACAATAATAACAACAAAAGCTGATGATGTTATAAATGATAAAATACTTGTTACTAATCCAAAAACCCCAGTCATAAAAAAAGTTAAACAAGACATAACAATAAACCATACTAAACATACAACTCCATTTTCTAATATTAATGGAATAAATGGAACTGAACGCACTATTCCAAATCCTGAAATTAATACAGTAACTAATCCACATACTAATAATACAACTGCAACTAATACAACTGCTAATGTTGGGTTTGTTTGTAGTCCATCAACTTTAAATGACTCAGGCTTATTATTAACAAAGTGTAATAACCCAGTTAATGTTAGTACTACTTTATTATTCCTTATTTAAAGTTTTTGATCAAAATAACTTAACAAACAAATGCCTATTACGCATAACCAAACAAGAAACATATTTTTAAGAAATATACCTATATTCATGGTGGTTCTAAACACCAACAATTGTTTAAATTAAAGTTCTCATTATTATCACCCCTTCTATTTATTCTTTGTCTCTTTTTCTTTTTCATTCCAAAATCTCCAGGTGTTTTTTATTTTTCTTTCCCCATTTCTTCATTATTTCATTTTAACAAAACAAGTAATGTTATAAATATCAAACTATTATTGAGATCTTATCAGAAAAACTTGAGGTAATAGTTTATAATGTCTGACAATGAAACTATTCCTAAAGACACTAATATTGAACAAAAAAAACCAACCATAGATTATTTCTTTTTTGTTCATGGATTATTGTCACTATCTATAAATCCAAAAGAACATTGGGCACCATTTGCTAATGCATTAAAAAATGAATTACAAACAAATTATATAATGGTTTGTTGTTAAAGATAAGATGTTATTGGTTATAATAATAAATGACAATAAGAATTTACAAGTTTAGAGATATTGTAGTTGTAATAGTGAAAGAGTAAAAACCTTAGACGGTATTGAAGTTGGTGGTTTGCGTATAGCAAATGAAATCTGTGGATGTTTAAAAAGTAACCAACAAAAGAGAGGAGATGAAAAGTATAGAATTCATTTTATTGGTCATTCTCTTGGTGGGTTATATCTTCGATTTGCAATACCTATTTTATTTAAACGTGGTATCTTTAATAATTTAAATTGGATTCCATTTAGTTTCATGACATTAGAAACTCCTCATCTTGGAGTTCAAAAACCATTGAATAATGGAAGTTTTGATAGTATGTATAGGGTTATATCAGATGTTGTTTTTGAAGGTTTAACAATGAATGAGTTACAGCTCCAAGACAAACCATTTCCACCATACGACCCAACTTGTTTAAAAGAATATCCACTATTATTAAGAATGGTTGAAAATGATGTTATTGCTCCATTAAACAAATTCAAACACCTTACATTAATCCAAAATATTAGATTTTCTTTTCAAGTACCATACGTATCAGCTTCAATTGATAGGGCAATTCCTTATGACCGAGAATTTCTTAAAGACCAATTCTTATTAGATGGTTTTGATTTTCCTAGTCAGTACAATGACATAATGAGTGGGTGTAATAAACACTATCAACTACAAGATGAAAGAGGTGAAGTTTTTGAAGAAAGAATTGACGGTTGTGTAGTTTATGATCGTATTGTAAAACAATTAAATACATTAAAATGGAGAAGACTAAATGTTCATTTTAGAACTAAATCATCAGACGCTCATATGTTCATTATGGGGCAAATGAATAGAAAGAGAATATTTAAAAATTGGGGAAATGATGACGTTACTTCATACCTTGATACTTTATGCAAATTAATTAAACGAGACATTGACATTGAAAATGGTGATATTGAAATACTCTCCCTACAACAAGATGGATCTGATTCACAAGAGATTGTTCAAAATTCAAATTCCTCTACTGAAGAAAAGTTAATTGACATACAAAACCCAGAAACTCTACCCTTAAAAGATGAAAAAGAAGAAACAAGCCACCCACAAATACTTTAATTGTTATTCTTTTTTATTAATATATTAATATATTTTTACCAAAAAATAATTATGAAAAATAGAAAATAAAAGTTTTATTGTTTATAGAACCATATTATTAAGCTGACTATGAAAGAAATTATTGTTTTTTGATTTATCTGTAAAATTTGCCTAAGAAAATGATTTATTCACTAATAACTTCTGATAACTTAATAATAGAAATATTCTACATCTTAAAAATTTACTTCTTTTTTCCATTTTATCATGTATCTTATGTTTATTTTATTAATACTAATGAGTTGCGTCTATGGATCTTGTGATTTAAATTGTATCAAGTGTGAACAAAATATTTGCACTTTGTGTGATGATGGTTTTACTTTAGATAATGAAGGTTCTTGTGTACAATGTTTGGATTATTGCAAAACATGTTCTTCAAATTCAATGTGTAACTCTTGTATTAATAATTATTATCTTAAAGACAACTCATGTGTTTCTTGTGATACTAAATCAAACTGCAAAACATGTTCTACTGATTCTAATGCGTGTTTAGTTTGTGAATATGGATATTATCCAAATGGAAGTGGATGTTCAACATGTGCTTCAAAAAATTGTGGAGATGATTGCAATACTTCCAATGGAATATGTACTACATGTATTAATAATTATTATCCCATAAATGGTATTTGTAAATCTTGTGATACTAAATCAAACTGCAAAACATGTTCTACTGATTCTAATGCGTGTTTAGTTTGTGAATATGGATATTATCCAAATGGAAGTGGATGTTCAACATGTGCTTCAAAAAATTGTGGAGATGATTGCAATACTTCCAATGGAATATGTACTACATGCATTAATAATTATTATCCCATAAATGGTATTTGTAAATCTTGTTCTACTCTTGACTCAAATTGTCAAAGCTGCTCTGATAAAACTAGAATTTGCTTAAAATGTCAAAGAGGATTTAACTTAGCGAGTAATCAAACTAAATGTATTAAATGTGAGAATAATATTGGTTGTGAATTTTGTGACTCAACATCTGCAAAGTGTGGTGCATGTAAAGACAAGTATTACTTAAACCCATCTTCTCATCTTTGTGTTGCATGTCCATCACATTGCATGAAATGTGTTTCTGGTAGTAAGTGCATTTCATGTGAAGACTCTTATATACTTTATCAAGGCTTGTGTGTTCAAAAAGTTTGTGATACTACACCAATAGAAAATATTGATACTGTATGTAGTGAAAATTGTAACTCTCTAATAACAGACAAACCAAAATGTTCACATATAGATACACCAGTTGATGCATGTGACAAAAGTAAACAACAATTAAATTATGAAGAATGTATTCTTTGTAGAGATGGATATTTATTGAATTCTAACAATTGTATTGAACAGTCAAATTATGTACAATGTAATAGAGAAGTTTGCTTTACTAAAGAAGGGTTTTACCAAGATGTCTCTTCAAAAGAGATTAAATCATGTCTTAATGAGTTTGAAGTTGGTAGCACTTCTTTATGTAGAATATATAAAGAGAAAGTATATCCTCTTAAATGCTCAGATAAATACTATTATATAAATAGATATTTAGACTCAGTCCAATGTGTTTCATCAATACCAAATTGTAAAAAATATATTGGAAATGAATGTGTTGAGTGTGAGTCTCATTATTACATTAATGAAGGTATTTGTTCTCCTTGTAGTGAAGAATGTTTAGAGTGTGAAGGAAGTGCAAATACTTGTATTTCATGTGACATCACAAAAAGATATAAAACCAACCAAACTTGTAAATTAAGAACGGTTAATGGGGTTAACATATGCGAAAGAATTGATGTTAATTTAACAACTTGTACAATGTGTGGTGAAAGTTATTATTTAAGTGATACTGGTGAATGTATTGAACCTGTAATCTCTAAATGTGCTAAACAAATTGGGACTAATTGTGAAAAATGTGTTAGGTCATTTGTTAAGAAGGATAATGAATGTGTTAAGTGTGATGGTAGTGTTATAAATGGAAATTGTTATTATCCAGTAGGATTGAAAAGTAATATTAAGACAGAGATAGAAAATAGTTGTTTGGTAAGAAATGAAATTGGGTGTATTCGTTGTAAAATTGGATATTATCTTGATCCTACTACTTCAACGTGTAGAACTTGTAAAGAAGAGTGTACTTCTTGTATATCCTTAAGTCAGTGTAATTCATGTAAATCAGGATATTATTCAATTAATGGTGATTGTATTTTGTCAGCAGGGAATTGTGATAGATTTATTGTAGGTAATACTCAAAGTTGTTTAGAATGTAAAGAAGGGTATTACCGAAATTCTTCATTAATGTGTGATGTATGTCCAGAAGGATGTCGTTGTGTAAATCCTGATTTTTGTACCTCATGTTTTAGTGGATATTTCAAGACTCCTGATATGCTTTGGTGTGAGTCAACAACTAGTCTAACTCATTGCACTAATATCACAACAGAAGGTTGTATAAAATGTGAAGAAGGTACATACCTTTCTAATGGGAGATGTATAAAATGTGGAACAGGATGTAAAACATGCAAAACAAGTGGAGATAATTCATGTACTTCATGTAAAGAAGGATTTATCAGGTCATCAGAAAGAAAAATGTTTTCATGTACATATTATACTAATGTTTCAAATTGTTTAAAGGAAGAGAATGAACATTGTGTTTTATGTTCTAGAAAATACAAATTGAGTGATAACAGATTAAGTTGTGAAGAAAAGTCAATGACAGGTATAATTGTTGGATGTGTTTTAGCATGTATTGTTATAATGTTAATTATTGTTACGATAATATCATTAATTCTTTTCATTAGAATAGAACGTAATATAAGAAAAAGAAATTCAGAAAAAATTTGTGCTTTTAAGATGAAATATAGTAATTTACATTTCTCCAGTATTAATGAAAAGTCATCATTAGTAACAAATAAAAACATTATTCGATTTGACCTTGATAATGAAGTGCTTCCAGTAGGTAAAGAATCAAGAGATTTGTTTTGTATTGGTAATAAAGGAATTAATAAAATTAAAATCCAAGTCACTTTAAAAAAATCAAATGACAAATATTTATTGGATATTCAACCATCATTGGTTATACTTGATGGAGGGTATGCGTGTGAATTTGAAATTTTTATTCAACCATTGTGCACAACAAAGATAAAAGACAAATTGTCTCTTATTAGTTTTGATATGAAAGAAGGAATTGAAACTTTTAGTAGTATTATTATTAGAACCGAAACAGAAATTACTACAAGACTAGATTATGATGAGTTGGTTCAAGAAAAAAAAATAGGTGAAGGTTCATTTGGGGTTGTCTTTAAAGGAACGTACAGAGGGCGTGTTGTTGCTATAAAAAAATTAAAAGAGTCACAAAGTTCTGAAAAGGCATTGACTGAGTTTGAAAAAGAAGCTACTATGTTGGATAAGTTTAGAAGTGACTATATCATTCATTTTTATGGTGCAATATTTATTCCAAATAAGATTTGTTTAGTAACAGAATATGCATACTATGGATCGCTTCGTGATTTAATTGAGAAAAGGAGTCGCAACTATGTATCACATCATTTAAGATTGAAAATCTTATTAGATGCCTCAAAAGGGATTCAGTATCTACATGAAAATGAAATGCTACACCGTGATATAAAACCAGACAATGTTTTAGTATTATCACTGGATGATAACGTTAATATTAATGCTAAATTAACTGATTTTGGGTCATCAAGAAATGTAAATTTATTAATGACAAACATGACATTCACCAAAGGAGTTGGAACACCTTCTTATATGGCTCCTGAAATATTAAATAGATTAAAATATAAAATGCCAGCAGACATTTATTCATTTGGTATGACAATGTACTCTGTATTAAATTGGTCAGAACCTTTTCCAAAACAAAGTTTTAAGTTTGCGTGGGATGTTGCAGAGTTTATTGAGTCAGGAAAACATTTACCTCAATACAATATAAAAGATGAGGAGTATGCTTTGATAATGAGGTGCTGGGAAAATAATCCCAAGTCCAGAGAAGTTATAGAGAATGTTGTTAAAGACTTAGAAGTTCTTGTTAACAACCCTAATAACATATAAAAGAGTTATATTAAAATGGCTTAATTCTTATCACCACTTCTTTGTATATTTATGAACCTGACTTGATTAAGCCAACTTACTAAAATAATTTCATTGCTTGAAAACAAGAATAAAAAAGAAACAACTAAACGTTCAAACGAGAAATAAAAAAAGAAATTAATTAAAAACTGTATAATGAAAAAAAAATTTAATATGGAGCAAAAAACTTAATATAATATTCTTTTTGTTGTTTATGTTTAAAGAAAAAAAAAAGGTGAAGTTTATGACATAACTAAAAATAAGATATTAAAAAGCATAAGAAGAAATTATTAACTTAAAATAGAAATTCTGGAAAAAAGTCAGAGTGAAGTTTGAGATATTGATTTGCACTATAAAAACGATGAACTAATACATTTATTTCATTAATTCAAATAAAATATGAGTTTAAAAAGAATTGTTATGCTTGGAACTGGTGCAGTTGGAAAATCTGCAATTACATTACAATATGTTTCACATTACTTTGCTAGTGATTATAATCCTACTATTGAAGATTCATTTAGAACTTCTATTACTATTGGAGATGATAATTATCCAATAGAAATATTAGACACTGCTGGTCAAGAAGAATTTGATGCTTTAAAAGATACATACATTAGAAGTGGTGATGGATTTGCAATTGTTTATTCTATAACATCATTAAATACTTTCTTAGAAGCTAATGAAATTAGAGAACGTATTTATCGAGTTCTTGACAAAGATCCTAGTCAACATATCCCTATTTGTTTAGTTGGTAATAAAAGTGATTTAGAAAGTGAACGTATTGTATCAAAAGAACAGGCTGAAGAATTGGCTTGTTTATGGGGTATTTCATTTATTGAGACAAGTGCTAAAAAGAAATCAAATATCAATGAGTTATATCAAATTATAATGAAAGACATTATTGATACAAAAACGAAAGAAGATGAAGAAAAAAAGAGGCTTGAAGAACATGAATCAATTACTAAAAAGTCATCAAAAAAACAAAGGGATGGTAAAAAGTTTTATAAGAAAATTGGATGTTCTGTTATGTAAGAACATTTATCTTTTACATTTATAAAGAAGATGGTTTAGACTATCAATTTACATAGCCTTGTTGCTTTTATTCAATATTTTTTTAAATTTATTATTATTCTTTTATTAAAATAAGTTAATGATAATGAGGGAATGAGTCATAAAGGTTGTTAATTAAAAGAAGTTAAGTTATATTAAATAATAAAATATCTTTGAAGATTATTAATTTGATCTAATTAACAAAATTTACATTGCCTTTGTATTGCTATAAAAAACAAAATATTACCTAAACTTACCTACTTTATCAATAAACACAAAGACAAAATGCACTAGAGCATTATTTAATCAAAAAGAGCATACCTATTAAGATATATCCCAATAAATAATTTTGAAAGTATTTAATAAATAAATAACTTGACTAAAATGACTTTTAAAGAAAAGACTATTGTTTTATTTAAAATGAAAATAAACTTTATTTTCAATTTTATAGTTTTTAACAAACCAATAAAATAGGAAATAAAGAAAATAAAAAAAAAATGATAAAACAAAATAATAATAAAAAGATGATAATTAAATGTTAATAAAATTGTCATTTATTCATTGTTTTATTACTATTATATTATTGTTTTTTTTTTCATTCCTCTTTCTAAGTATTTCTTCTTTGATGATTATTTAATTTTAATAAATTTCTTCTTTCTTTCTTATTTTATAATGAATATTTCATTATTATTCTATTATATCTAATTTCATTTATTATTAATATCATCATTTATATCTTTTTCTTTTGTTAGTATTCCATACTTATTTCTAGTTTCATATTAATAAATACTAATTCTTCTATTATAATAATTAATTTCCCATCAGAATAATTCACTACATTCTTTACAACAGTGAATAATACATTTTCTATTCAAAGACAACATCATAACCAGATAATAACTGATAATTCAAGACTTGAATTTGTTTTAGGGTTTGTATGATGTTTTTGATATACCAACTTTAAATCTAAAGTGAAACATCTTATAATAAATACAATAAAATTTCTATTTGTTAGTTCTATCATCTTTTTATCATAATAAAAGAACTATAAAAATAATAAAAACAATTCATTAATGGAAGAAGACGAAGAAATCACATTTGATTCAACAAAATATTCTGACATTGAACCAATTTATTGTACAACTCCACCAGTATGTTCCATTAACTATTCAAAAATTTTTAAAGAAGTAATGGGATATTATAGAGCATTAATGGCTAAAGGAGAACTATCAGAGAGAGCGTTAGAAATTACAGGTAAAGTGATTGAAATGAATAGTGCAGATTATAGTGCATGGTATTATAGAAGGAGAATATTAAAAAAAATGGAAGGAACTTTTGATGTAAATAAAGAGTATGAATTTATTGAAGACTTAGGAGATAGTGTTTGTAAAAACTATCAAGTTTGGGGTCATAGACAATATCTTGTTGGATTGACTGGTAATTATCTTAAAGAGTTGGATTTTACTGATAAAATGCTTGAAGATGATAATAAAAACTATCATTGTTGGAGTCATAGAGTTTGGGTATGTAATAAATTTAATTGTTGGGTTGGTGAATTAGCATATACCCAAAAAATGATTGAAAAAGATATTAGAAATAACTCTGCTTGGAGTCATAGATTTTATACTCTCAAGTCATTAAATTTATTAAATGACTTAAACCAATTAAAAGGAGAGTTTAATGTTATTGAAAAATCATTACACCAATCATCTAATAATGAATCTGTATGGACTTATTTAACTGGTTTATATGAAAATAGTCAAAATATTGAATTTAAACGTGAATGTGAATCTTTTGTTGAAAGAATGATTACTGAACGTCAATTTTGTGTTTATGCAAAAATGGCTTATGTCAATATTTTTAAGTCTTCTCCAAAGTGTGTTGAATTAGTTTTAGAATTACGTGATCGCTTAGACCTTGCTCATCAAAGTTATTGGGATTGGTATTTAACAAAAATTACTAATCATTAATATTTCTTATTTTTGTTCTTTATTTTAAATTGTTTTCTCTTCTTAATTTTTCCTTGTTTTAACCATTCAAAATTATTTTTTGTTATTTATTGAATCTTTGCTTTTTTTTTATTTTGTTTTTTTTTTGTTTAATTATAAAATATTGTTATATATATCGAAATAAACTAAGAAAAAGAATTTAGTTAAACAACAAAATTCAGTAATAAAATACACAGATGGAACACATCAAAGAATTACAAAAAGAACGTGTAAGAATGGAAAAAAGACTTGAGGAATTAACAAAATATTTAAACTCTCCAGGAATCAAAGACTTCAAAGAAGTAGATGAAGAAGGATATCCAAATCCAGATAGTGAGATGATTATATCTTTAAGAAAGATTAAGCATGAATTTAATTGTCTTGAAACAGACTATAAAAACTTAATGAATGACCTAACTCAATCACTATATCAAATTCATGAAGAAGCGTTACGTTATGAACAAAATAACCAACAAGGAGAAAAAATAACATACGATGTTCAACCACTAGCTATTATTAAAAAAATTGATTGTGATTCTCCAGCAGAAAAAGCTGGTTTACAAGAAGGAGATATTATTATAGCTTTTGGTGGATATAAACTAAAATCTGGTGATATGCCACTACAAAAAATAGCAGAAATTACTAACCAATATAGTGGCACAAATGGAATTGAAATTGACGTAACAAGAAAAGGAGAAATATTAAGAACAAAATTATATCCAGACCAATACAATGAACATACTCATTGTGGATTTTTTATAATTCCTTACTAAATAATTCATACACATAAAAAATTAAATTGAATTAAAAATCAGTAAATTTAATTTAAAAGAACTTTTTTTGATTGTGCTTCTTTTAATTCACTTTCAGTAAAAGTAATACCAACTCTTGCTTCTGCATGAAAAGGATGTCCCATTAACTGAATTCCTGTTGGTCTTTGATAAGGATTATATTTGAGTACGGAGTTAAGTAATTCAATTAATCCTTGAGGGTATGAATAAACAGATAATACAGAATCTATTCCAATACCAGTTACTTGAGGTGTTCTAAATACAGAAGTATTTCTGTTCATAGCATAAATTTGTTCTGCTGATGGATTACCTAATACTTTCATAATTTTTTTTAATTGATCAGTACTATTATCACCTCTAAACAATGGCTTTCTCATTACCATTTCTGCAACAACACAACCAAATGCCCAGATATCAACAGCAGTAGAATAATGTGTACAATCAAATATTAGTTCAGGTGCTCTATAATACCGAGAACAAATATAACTTATACTAGATCCTTTAGGGTCAAGTTGTTTTGCACTTCCAAAATCACATAATTTTAAAGTATTATTGTCTAAGTCAATCAATACATTTTGAGGTTTAATATCTCTGTGGCATATTCCCAATGAATGAATATAAGTTAATGACCGAATAAGTTGAAACGAAAATGATTTGATTTGTATATTTTCTAATTTCTTTTCAGAAATTACTTGATATAAATTATAAGGCATATAATCCATAACAATATTTAAAATATAATCATCTTTATTATTTGGTATTTTTGAGAAAAATGAGTCTTTTAATTCCAATACATTGACATGATGTAATAATTCCATAATAGGTAATTCTCTATTCTATTTTAATTACTTTTTTATTGTTTTTTTCTTTAAGAACAGAATTACTATTTATAACAAACTTTATAATGATGGTCTTGAACAACACGTTTTAATGCAACTATTTCTCCTTTAGAATCTTTTGCAACAACAACAATTCCAAAAGTTCCAAATCCAACAATATCATCAACTTTATATTCATTTTTTTCTGATACTAATGTTAATCCTTTTTGTTCTCCAAAGATAGCTAATGGATTATTTTTGTGATTACTATGCATAGTCATATCGTTTTATTTTTTTAAGTAATTTTTATTTCTTTTTTATTCTTAAAAATAAAGTCAATTTCTTATTAAACCCTTCTATTATCTTAAAACATCTTAAAACAAATTTCTTCTTGTTTGAACCAAACACACCATTCGTTGCATTTTAAACATTAACGAAATTTTTGTATTAATCTTAGATTCACTTGTATTAAATTAGATATAAATTAAAAAGGAGCTTTCAGTGTCTATAAGATATACATTTCTTTCTTCAAAGTAGAAAGAAAAAGTTATATTATCCCCTTCTCCACTTCTATTACAAAACTTTTTGGTTAGTTTACTTACTTCATTATTATGTGATACAAATATACACCAATTAAGATCATTACAATATCCAAATAACTTATTATTTGTAGTTTTAAAAAGGAGTGTAACATGTTGTTTTCTACATAAAAAATTTATAATATACCTTTGTTCTACTTGCTGTGAATTACTGTTATAAATAACTTTAAATTGAATCATTCTAGTTTATTCTTGTAAATACAAAATTTTACTATAAAATTGACTTTCTTTAAATGTAATATTATTTATTTTAGATTTTCTTAGTGTAGATATTGAATAATTATTAAGTATTAATACAATTAATTCAAATAATTTAATGAATTGACATATAAACTGGTAGATAATATTATCATATAAAAAATACAAAGACATTTTTTAAAATTAGCAGTAATTTAATTCATTTCTTTCTTATTTTCATTGAACATCAAAATAATTCTTTTTATGATAAAAAAAAATGTTAAAACAATAAAAAATATCACCTTTAATTTACTAAAAATTAAGCTTTAACTTGTTTCTTTGAACCTTTAGCTGGTTTCTTTTCAGCTTCAGTTGGAGCAGCAGCAGCGTGTTTAGCTGATCTAGTATAGATCCAAATGTGATTATCAACTTTAACTGGAACAATTAATTCTTTCTTTTCAAGGTCTTTAAGAAGAATTTTAGCAAGGGAACAAGTAATTTTCATTCTATCAGCAACAACAGCTGGTGTAATAACTTTCATTGATGGAACTTCCTTAGTACATTTATCAAGGGTAGCTTTATCAAATAAAACAGCATTGTTTAACTTTTCCTTGACTTTAGTTTTGGACCATGATTTCTTTGGAGCTTTTCCTCCTGATGATTTTTTTGGTTTAGTCAAAGCACCTTTCTTTCCTGAAGCAGCTCCTTTTCCTTTAGCGTCCTTGGGTGGCATGAATCTGACAATCCAATTTCTTGTTCTTTTTTTGTTTTTAGTAATTTTTATTAAACTATAATTTTATTTAAACTATTTAAACCCTTTTTCTGAAATTATTATAAATATAATTGTTTTTTATTAAATTTATTATTTTCTTATGATAACCACAATAATCAACTTTAATACTATTCTTTATCTTATAACAAATTTTTGAATCAAAATTTGTACAATAATTCTTTCTTAATCAATTTTCATTTCTTAAAAATTTTATGTATTTGAAATTGTATATGAAATAAATTGTATAATAATTACTTAGTTTCAATCAAAAATCATTCTCATAAACAGATGATGTATTTTCTTGTTCAGAAACATTTTTCGAACTAATAGGGGTAACTTGGCATGTTCTAGTTTGTATATTTGGTGAAGAAGATTTATTTGCAGCTTTTACACGAGAAAGTATTCCACTCAATCTTACATTTGTTTTACCTCCCATAGCACTCATAATCATTCCACTATTTTCTCTACTTTCACGTTTAAATTTTACAGAAACGTCTCTTCGTGTGATATGATCACCAAGTCGTTTTTGGATTTTTTCAAAATCTGTTCCAAAGATTTTTAGAGCTTGATAGAATTGATAAGTTTCCTCAGTAGACCAAACGTGATTTTTCTTTCGTTCTACATTATCAGTTTTACGGTGTTGTTGGATAACTTCAGTTACCCCTTTTGGTTTTTTTTCATTATCTTCAAAATGTCCAACACAATATTCATCTTCGAATTTAAGTTGAACAGGACGAGACATTAATGTGTTTTTTTAAGATTTTCAAATAAACCTTTTTTTCTTATTAAGAATAAAATATTTTATTATATTTTATAGTTTTATTTTAAAAAAGGAGAAGATGTTATTTTGTTTATAAAGTTAGTTTTTCAATTAAAGAAGAACATAAAGAATTAAGTGATGTATATTTAAGAATTGACACATCTTCTTCTTCTTGATTTGAAGTTGCACAAATAATTGGGATTGTAGGATATAATGATTTAATTGTATCTCTATTTAATTTAATTAATTGATCATCAATAAGAATAATATAATTAGGAATTATTTCTCTTTTAATTCCTTCCCAAAAATCAATACAATTAAATGAAGAAATATCACTATTTAATTTTTCATTTAAATGTTCCAAATTTGACAAGACGAAAATAAATTGATTTTTTTGACTACAATCTTCTTCTTTCTTTTCGTTTTGTTTTGTTAAATTAATATCTTTTTCTTCTTCAACTTTTTTATCAGTTTTAATTGATTCATTAATTAATTGAGATGAGTTGATTTGTTTTTTTAAATTTTCTTGAATATCATCAAATTCATATTCTAAACTTGAGATATGTTGTTGAATTTCTGATAATTGATGAGTTAAATCTTCATAATTTTTATTTTGTTGTTCAATTTTATTATTATTATCTATTACTTGAATTTCATGTAAATTATCTTCTTGAAAAGAAGATAATTTTTGTGATTGGTTTTGAGAGATTTGATTAATAGAATTTGTAAGATCTTTAATTGTAGCATTAATAGCATCTAATTTTTCATTAAAATATGACTCATTACATTTTAATAACATTTTTTGTTCTAATTCATTTATTTTATTATTTTGTTTTATTTGAACTTCTTCAATGTTTGTTTTATCTTTAATATGATTTTCTTTTAATTCTACTAAACTAGAAGTATTTTGACTAACACTATTATTTAGTTTATTTATTTGTATTTTTAGTTCATTCAATAAATAATCTAAATCATTATTTTCATTTATTTCTTGTTCTTTTTGTTGTAATAAGTCATCACTTTTTTCTAAAGAAGAAGAAAGAATAGAAACATTATTTGTTGTTTGTTGTGTACTATCATTTTCCTCTTTTTTTTCTTCTTCATTAATTTTTTCAGTGTTATATATCGCAAATTTTGTTTGTGGTTTTGAACTTATTAAATTTTCATTTCTTAAACGAATTTCTTCTTGTCTTCCATCAAGAAACTGAAAAGTAATAATTGTAGAATCTCCTAAATACATAATTTTCGAAACCTTGGTAATGCTTTGAGGTGTAACTTTTCCAAATAACCTTAATATACCAGAATATGTATTTGTTTCATGTTTTAAAGTTACTTTAAATGAATTTAAATATCCTTTTGTATTTTCAGCCATAACATCTATAACATCATTATTATATTTCAATGTTACTGTAATTTCGGTCATTAATAATTTTTTAGTTCTTTAAAATAGTTTTATTTTATTAAAAAAAATTATAAAAAATTCTTTCAAAAACGCATTTATTTTGTTTTTTGTTTTACATAATGATGTTTTAATAAGTCTTTTATACAAATTAAATTGTATTAGATAAAACAATACATTAAAGACGGTATTATGTTAATACTTCTAGTATTATGTTATCTTTTTAATAAAACAACAAAAAAGAATTTAAACGTCTTTATTTAACTATGTTAAATGATTCATAAAGTCATTTATTTTTAATTTATTTGAGTAAAGAAATAATAGAATGAACAATTTATTAGTATCTAGAAAAAGAGTGGCAGTTATTACTGTTGTAGAAATTTTCTTTTACTTTCTGGAAATATTTTATTTATTTGTGGTATTTTCCATGTGATGGGTGTTCAACAAGCATTTGCATTTTTCTTTCTTGGTGGTTGATAATATTATTTAAATTTACATTCATTGTATTATTAAATCTCTTTGATTTTGTTTATTATCGGTATTAAAGAGAATGGATTTGAAATGTAATGAATAATATTATTAATTATCTTAGCAACTTTATTCTTGTTGTACTTGCATTTTTAAGAAGATTTCCATATCTAGTAAAATTTTTGAATATAGGACATATTAAACAATTTATTGACGAAACTTTATGGGAGTGTTGTTTACCAGAATAAATGACTTTATTAAATTCATATTAAAATTGATTTGTATTTCTTCGTTTTAATAGAAGTTAAATGGAATATGAATTTAAATTAAATAGATAAAAATAAGTATTAATAGAATTCTTATATATTATTTTTAAATTTGGAGTTAAACAATATCATAATATGATATACACCATATTCTAATGTATTTTAAAGAAAATGATGATGTTTAATTTAAGTTTTTATTTTTATAATAAATCAATATTTGCAGTATTTATAACTCAATGACTGAAGTTCATGTTGTGCTTTATTTTCTCATCATTCTTTTATTCAAATAATCTCTATTTGATTTATTTAGATATTCAATACAATCAACTTCATGTATTGATGATTGCTTTGTATTATTCAAATCAATCTCTTATTGTTTGTTACTTGTTGATTATTTCAGTTCAATCTTCTTAGTCTTTATTTTTGAAATTCAAAATTTTAGAAACAACAAAGAAATGAACAAAGAAATGAACAAAGAAATGAACAAAGAAATGAAGAACAAATAAGATAAAGAGAAATATATAAGTAAATGAGTGAGTTATTTGAAATATTTTGAAAGTCATAAAATGAAATGTAGTTTTTAGTCAACGAAAAAACAAATAAATGAAAAAGAAGAGAATGAATAATATAAAAGAATAAAAGTAAGAAGTAGAAGAAGATGAATAAAGAATAAAATAAGAAAGTAGAAGAAAGAAGAAAAAAAAGTAATAAAAGAAGAAATGAAAGACAATAAAATAAGCAATTAATTAAGTATTAATAGAATTAGTTTCTATTGTTACTGCCTAAAGGAGAGACTAATACCATCAATTCGTCTTCTTCTTCTAGTATTTCTACGGAGTATGTTTGATTATGATACAAGCAGTATTCCATGACATCCACCACGTTCTTTATGACAAGGTTTTTAATTTCTTTCTTGATGTCAATCTCAATTCTTAATTCTTTAATTAATTTATTACTTGAATTATTCATTAATCCGTTTATTGAAATTACTACTGGAATTATTTTGCCATATTTTAACTTTTCTATTTTCATTAGAATATTCTTTAATTCATTATACTTATTTCTTTTCTTCCAATAGGCTCAATTAATATTGTGATATTCAACAATAGTTATATCAAATAATAAACAAGTTTTATTCTTTTTATCTAATACATATATGTCTGGTATTTTGTGATATTGTCATTCACTTTTATGCATTATTTGTATATTCCATATCATAGTAATGTCTTTATATTGAACATTGTTTCATATGGTGGTTTTTATATTATTTATTTCCCAGTGTATTTTCTTATTAAT
>NW_001915115.1:0-22165 GCF_000208925.1 Entamoeba histolytica HM-1:IMSS
GGAAAGAAATTAGATAAAAACCCAGAAGAGATGATTGAAATGTCAGAAAAACCAAGTGACGAAGAAACACTCTTGTTTTGGGAGAAAATATATGATAGACACAGGAAGATGGATGAAAAGAATGAGAAGATCAAGGAAATGATAAAAGAGACTGGAACAAGAAATTGGAAAAGTGTAAAAATCACAAGGGAAGAAGTAGAAGCAACTATAACAAGATTACCAAGCTGAAAAGCACGTGGAATAGATGGTATCCAAGAATACTACTGGAAGAGATTGGTGGGTGTGAGAGATAAGACAGTGATATATTCAATGAATGGATAGAATTACCAGAACTTATTCAAAGAGAAATGGTTACAGGAAGAACCATACTGATATACAAAGGAAATGATAAGAAGAAAACAGAAAACTACCAACCAATCACGTGTCTGAATGTAATTATGAAAGTGTTCACATCAATCATCAAATATAAAATGGAACTACAACTCATGGGAAATGAAAAGAAATATCAAGTAAACCCATGTCAGTATGTAACAAAGAGAGGAAGCATACTAAGTCTGATTGAAAGAAATGAAAGAGAAGCAAACAGAACAAGATACTTGGAATCATTCTACGATATCAGGAAAGCATATGACACAGTTAACCATAACTGGTTAGAAATAATATTAAGATACTTCAAGGTGGCATTTAGAATCACAGAATTATTAAAAAGTATGTGCATAAGATAAAATAAAAAGAGAGAAGAAAGAATACAAAAAATAAATAAAAGAAGTTAATATGTATAATTATAATAATGCATTTAATAATAATGACAATGTGATAAATATATAAAGAAATATTAATGCTAAAAATGAATTGATTTGGCAATCTCCATTGTAACTGAAATAAGGAAGAAAACATTCAACACAATTTGGAGTTGTAATATTACAAAAACGACAATTTTTTTTACATACTGATGAATAACACTCCCCATTTAATAGAGTATAACCAACTTCGCATAATTCACAAAAAGTATTTGAACTATCACAATCAATACATTTATCTTTACAAGTACTTACACAAGAATATTGATTTAGTCGATAGAACCTTTTACATGAATAACATCGTTGTGATTCTCTATCACATGTCTTACATCCAACAGGACATAATACATTACAATATCCATTAAGAAGTTCAGACTTATCTTTACATTTAATACAAGTTTCATTGTATGGATCACAAATCTCACAATCATCAGTACAGTTGTATATACATTCAGTCCCATTTAATATATATGAAGGTTGACATGAAGTACATTCAAGAGTTTCTCTTTCACACGTTTTACAATATTTTGGACATTTTATTACACATTTACCATCTTGTAATATTGCATTATTTTTACAAGAAAAACATTCTTCAAGAGCTTTATCACAAGTTAAACAATCATCAGGACATTCTCTTGTACACATTCCATTTTTGTCTAATCTGGATAAATAACTACATTCAAGACATTTACCAGTTTCTTTATCACAATCAATACAATAAGAATCTCCTTCACAATAATAAAATTGAATAATATAATTTGTTGGTTGTTTTCCTTCTGGTTGAGTTCCAATTCCACAAGAATTAGTCATTGAAATTTTCATATAACCTTTGTTATCTTCTCCCCAACCGTTCCACCAATTTTTTATAATAAGATAACTAGAATTATTTTGAGTACCATAACCAACAACAACAATAGAATGAGAAGCAATAACTGATTCATTTTTACAATGTTCTATATCTAAAATTCCATATTTATATCCTTGAATTCCATTAAATAATTTTATAGAAGAAACAAATGGACCATATACTAATAATAATGATTTAAATTGTTCTGGTTTATTAATTGAGCCAAACTCAATAATATTTTTTACTAATCCATTAGGATGTTGAAGAAAACATTTTTCATGTTTACATGAAAGATATTGTGATGGTTCTAAACTAGAACTTTCATTCTGAAAATATACATAAGGAAAATCTTTTAATATTTCTTCAGTATCTCCTCCACAACATCCTTTAGCTTCTGGTGAACAATCAAAATATAAATTTGTATTAATTGATGCACTTTTTAATGTTTGATTTTTATAAGAAATAAATGCAATTTCTTTTGCTGCAAATGCATAACAACCATCACAACCTGACCAATAAATATCAGTACAAAAGTCATCAGTTTTCATTGAATTAGAATTATTTAATGTGTATTTTCCACATCTTGAAAAAGATGCAGGAGGATCAGTTATTTGAGGAAGGATTGGAGGTGGGAAGATTATTGATGAATTTTTTAAAGACTTTGGATTTGAACAACCAATTTCCGAAAGGCTTTTATCACTTAATATAGTTATACCAAATACAGCAGTAATATTAGAAGAAGATAATGAATTAAAATATCTATATATTTTAATTTGTTCCTATTTGATATTATGAATATCAGTTTAATGATAATTTGAATATAAAACAATTTACAAACCATAAAAATATTTTTTCTATAATTACTTTCTGCTGTAGTTGAATAACTTTTATTAAAATATTTACAAAAGTTTTCCCACAATATTTCATCAGGTAATTCTAAATTAAATTGATCATCATCATTGTCATTTGTATTATTTAAAAGATCTTCATTAATATTTTGTATTTTAATATTATGTTTTTGTATTTCTTGTAGTTCATTAAAATATTCTGAATAATTTATTGAATGAATTAGTGATGGATAAAATGTTTGTTGTGCATAAGTGTAAATAGAAAAAAGTAATATCACTTTTATTGTTATTTCATTCATCTTTAATTCTGAATAACTAAAATTATAGTTCTTTTATCTCTTTTTTTATGTTTATTGAAGTTTTATGAAATTGCTTCAATAAACAAAAAAAGAAGAGGAATGACATTAAAAACAAAATTTATAATTTCTATTGAATAACATAAATATTATTTTATAGTTTTTTTAAATTTATTTTTTTTTAATAACAAATAAAAAAAAAATAGTTAAAAAATGTTAATTTAATTAATAAATCAATTAAATTCAGAAAATTTATTACAGAGTAATATTTTTTATATCTGGATCTACTAAACTTGTTGGTACTATTACATCCCCAAATATTTCATGAAGTGTTTTAAATGTCTCATCAATATTAAATTCATCAGCAACTAATTCTTTCTTTTTATCTCGAAGTTCATCACAAACATTTTGTTTTGAATCCATCATCATTTCTTTCATTTTTTCAGCAAGCATAAATGCAGCATCAAAAAGTGCTTGTAAACACATTTTACATTCATTACTACTTCCAAGATATCTCTCTTTTAATGATTTCATTGCTGGAACTAATAAATGATAAACAGCACGTGGTCCCATTGCAGTAATACCAACAATTCCCCCATATTGAGTTGTTAAAGGTTTTGTTGCATCAGTAATAGCTTGTAAATATGTTTGAAGTAAACGAGCATGAAGACGACCATATTTTTCTGAATAACGATCACGTAATTTTTTTACAATAGCAGCAGCTTGAACACGAATATTCCAATGATTATCATAAGAATTTGTGCCAATTTGTTTTGTTACAACTAAAGTTAAAATAACTGGGAATAATTGATGTAAATAAGGTTCAAGATTAATGTTTTGATTTTCTCTCATAGCATTTACTAAAGACAACATATTAGCTAATATTTCTAATGAACCAAGATTAGCCAATGTATGATTTGAAATGTATCTAATAAAATATGGTGTTAGTTGTTGCAATCCAGAATCTGTTCTTACACTATCTAAACATTCATCAATTTTTTCTTTATTATTAGTGTTAAGAATTTCTACAACCATATCATAATACATTTGTAATTCTTTACTTAATGAATGTTGAATTATTGGTTTTGTTTCAATAGTTTCTTCTTGTTTTTGTTTTTCTTGAACAACAACTGATGGATTTTGAGGAATTAATGGTTGAACTCCTTCTACAGTTAACCAATGACATCCAACATTAATATCACGTGGAATATCTGGGAAAAATTGACAATGAACAGCTTCATTTAATCCAATACTTTGTTCTTGTCGTACAAACATTTCATGATTAGAGGGAAGTCTTTGATAATATAATGGAATTGATGGATTATATCCATAATATGGTTCGAGTTTCTTTAATTTTAATGCAGAATTAATGTCTTGAATTGTTAATATTTTACGTTTAGAATGTCTCATAAATTTAGTAGCTTCCTATTCATTTGTTAGTGATACACTTTATTAAAATCATTACCATAAAATAATTATGTAAGCAAACATTGAATAATTCACTAATTGAATTTTCTGCTTCTTCTGAAATTAAATTAATCATTTCATCACTCATTTCTTCGAATCCATTTGCACTTAACATACTTTTAATAAAATCAAGAGGTATCTTTTGCGAAGTCATATGATCTACATTTATCTCTTTTCACTTCTTTTTTTTTGTTATATTCATTCAAATGTTTAATTAATTAAAAAAAAAAAGAATTATTGTTTTAGATTAAATATCTTAAAATATTATTAAATAGTCCAAATTGCTTGTAAAACATGGGAATCACTCAGTCAATTCCTTTTGAAGAACAAATACCTAATACCCCTCCTACAGAAATGGAAGAAAATCAACCTGATGTTCCATTAGTTAATGCACAAATTAAACACGTTGTGTTATATTGTATTGATAAAATGACATTACATGTTAGTAATGGTTTTCTTCATTTTTTAATTGATTGTGCTATAGAAGCACATCTTGAAGCATATACAATGGTTGAAGGTCAAAAAAAAATTTTAGAAACAAAAGAATTACCAGCTCAAATGCAACAAGAAGTGTCAATTCCAAATATAAGTAATATTTTAGCATTAACAATTGACATTACAAAATCAGTAAATGCTAATATTCCACTTACTGAATATATTTTGATTGATTCTATCTCTGTAACTATTTTATTAACTAGTGAAGTACCAAAAATTTCTAGTCAACAATTTCATATTGGTGATGTTACATATAACTCATTTGATGTATTTGGTGTTGATAGTGATGATGTTACTGGTACTGATAATCTTTGTGTTATTTGTACAACAGATCCACGAGAAATATTATTATTACCATGTAGACATATTACTATGTGTGCTGGATGTTATGAAGAAGTTAAAGAAAGAACACACCAATGTCCAATATGTCGAACTCGTTTGTTACATTAATAATAAAATTATTATTTAAAGTAATTAACAACATAGCAATAACTGCAGCAATTAATTTTTCAAGAAAGTCTGTTACACCAAAAGATGATGCAACAGAAATAGAAATTGTTGATACTAAATGATCTTATGAACTTTGTTGATTCAAAATCTCTTTTTGGTTTGGTTTTAAAGAATCAAAAATTTAAAGAAAAATTTAATTGGTTAAAAGAACTGAACTTATTATTTATATAGTCATATGACTGCAAACCAATCTAAGCCAATTGATTCTTTTGAATATCAAATAAAATTAATTGATACACAAACTGAACTTGAACATACACGTGCTATTGTTGCACAACAAGCTAGTGAAATTCTTCGTTTAAAAAGAAAAGAGTCTAAGGTTATTGACTTAGAAAAGGAATTAAATCAGTTAGAACTATTTATGAAAAAAACAGAACAACAAATGAATGATATTAATTTAGGAAATGAAAATGATAGACAAAGACTATTAGATGATTGTCAAAAAGTTAAATTATTTTTTGAAGCTCTTCAAAGCCAAGTAGATACTCTTCAGTCATTAGAAAGTCTAACTAGTTCTGTATAATTGAAAATTAATGTTTAAAAAAAAAATAAACTTAAAGAAACTGGTAGTATTAGAAAAGAACAATATCTATTATTTTAATCAAGTGATTTCTTATTTTGAAATGGAAGTGTTGGTTTTGATAATTCATCTAATTGAGGTTTATACTGAACATAAAGAAAAGAAAGAATAGAAGTTGGGATTGTTAACACAAATATACCTACCATTATATTAAAAGCAAACATACATCCAATACTAAGAATGATAATATGTACTATTATAATTATAAATAATAATTTGATAATATCCATCTTTTATTGTCAAAATTAAATTATTTTTTTTTAGTTCTTTTTGTTTTTGTAAAGAAATAGAATTTCTTTGTTTTTATAATTTTAATCACTAATATTTTGTATGTAAATTATCTTATTAGTAATGTTTTAATAAAGACATTTATTCTTTGTTAATAAATAATTGTTATTTACACATTTTTTATAAGTTGATTTGTTTAAAAAAAAAAAAAAAAAAAAAGGTCAATTATTAGATATATCCACAATTGGATTTTCTTCATACTGAGAAGTGATTATTTCAGTTTCTTCAATATGCTCTATTGGTGTAATAGAGTTCATTTCTAGCATGCTCGCATTAGATTGTTCTTCTTCTAATGTGCTGCCAGAATTTTTTTTATAAGTTGATTTGTTTAATGAAAAATTGAAAAAAAAAGTATTTGTCATATAATTTTCTTCATCTGTGTTATTTAAAATTTGTTGGTTATAAATAAAAAAGTAAATGTATTTCATATCAAAAGTATTTCTTTTTATTCCTCATTAATAACAATAATAAAATAGTAATAGTCTCATAATAAAATTGGTTTTTAAATATTTTTTAGAGATGTTTAAATGATTATTTGGGAAATGAATAATTATAAAAATCACAATTAGTATTTATTAAGTAATTATGATATTCGTTTTAATGTATAAATATCTGTCTTTTGATTCTAGTATTTCATATATTTATATTAATATTATCTATTAATAATTGAATAAAAAGAAGAAAAGTTCAAATAATAATAGTTATTGTATATGTTTTTAATTAAATTCATTGTTAGTTAATTGATAGAAAGAATGTGAATTAATAAAGAGATTATTTTATTGTTATTCTTGTTTAATTGATAATTAATATTAATAACATTTTATATTTCATTCAAATACAAATTTATATAATCATGAATCATAAAAAAAGTTATAAGTATAAATAATGAATAAGTTATGAATAAATATGTTTATTGAATCAGAGATAATTAAAGTGAAATAAAAAACATATTTATCAGAAAGATAAATAACTATAAAATAATAATAATATTATTATTTTCTAATTAGAAATTATGTTTTTGAAAAAACAAAAAAGAAAGAAAATAAAAAATGAAAAAAATAATTAGAACTGTAAAATAATTATTTCTAAGAAAAAATGCCATCAACCAAACGTGCATTTTCAACAACTAGTATTTTCTTATTTGTTTGTTAATACTTAGAAACAAGAAATTAAAAATGGACTTATAAATTTAGACACTTGGGACTGTAGGATTATTAATCTCAGTTGTATTATTTGTGTTATTAAAGAATTCAATGCATTTTATTCCAAGTGGAATAAAATGGATTCTTTCATTTAGTATTTGTGGTTCATCAGTGGCATTAATTACATCATTAATTGGAATATATAGTGGATTCCAATTAAAGAAAATATTCATATATATTGTTTGTTTTATTATTTTTAACATAATAAAAATAATTATTAATAAAATAAATAGTATATTGGTGGATGTGTTGTAGTTACTATTCTTTTTCTTGGTACTACAGTAACAAGTTTTATTGGAGTTGCATTTCCTGATTGGAGTTTAACTCATTTTTGGAATGGTTTAAATTCTGATCAAAAAGCATTTACTGAAGTTGCATATAGATGTTGTGGATGGAAGGCATATTCTCAAAATGATTGTGCATATTATCCAATTCCAGGAGAAGTACAAGCACCATGTTATGCTAAATTATATTTTCCATATAATGGATTTATTATTATGACATTAATTCTTGGAGCCCTTGCTTCAGTCATGTGTGTTTCATTTATTGGGATGGCTGTATATTTCATTATTACATTTAAAGTAGGTAATGGCTCTTCTTCATCTGCAGCTTCTAAAAAGGATGATGATTATCAAAGAGTTGTCGATGAGTTTAGTGAAAACATTGAGGAATAATACAATCCCCTTTCATCTATTTCTTAAAACAAATGTTTTTTCAATTTACTGTTTAATTCCATTTCTTAAATTCTTGAAGAATATGTCCATTTTCATCTGTTACTTCTCCATTATGAAAATGTATTTTAATAAAACCTTCTACACTTGCTGTTTCACCTTCTAACCCAATTAATTGAATTGGGATATCTCCAAATAATTTTCTTACTCTCATTTTCATTTCTAATCCTTCTTCTTTATTTGTACAAACAATAATAATTCCTTTTGGTTCTTGTTCATCAAATACTTCCCAAAAATCATTAGTCTTTACAGTGTTAATAAGCCATTTTATTATTTGTTGTTGTTCTGGATTATTTTCATTACAAATAATATGCATAACTTCTCCTTCTTTTAATTCTTTAAAAATTAAATCATTCTGACTTTTATTTTGAATAATTTCTTTTTCTTTTATTGCTTGTTTTCTTTCAAAATTTTCTTTAAGATTATCTGGGTCTATAACTGATGCTTTTGGTCTTGTTTTTAATGTTCCACTTCCTTTTGTTTTACTTTTTGATGTTTCTTTATAAACACTTGTTATTTTATTTAATACACCAGGATTTATTTCTATTGTTTTTTTAATATCATCATTTCCTGTATTTTGTATAGATGTTTTCATTGTTTTTGAATTTGATTTTTTTATTTTATGTAATTGTTTTCTTTTTGGTTCTGGTTCTTTTGATGAGTTAAGACTAGGCTCTGAATGAGTTTCTAATGACTTTTTTCCTTTGGACAATTTTTCTTTTTCTTCTAATGGAGGAGTTACTACAACTGGAATTGTTGGTTTACTTGAAAGACTACTTTTTGATTTTGTTTTATGTTGTTGGTCTTTTGGAGAAGATAAAACAAATAATAATGGTTCTGTTTTATGTTCACCTTTTTTTTTCTTACTTTCTGATTCTAGACGAGGGGTTTTTTGTTGAGATTGGAAATAATTATTATTTGATAAATGAGTATCTAATTTAGGAATTTGAGTATCTGATTTTTCTACTTGAGATGATAAGATACAATCTTTATAATTAATTACAGTTGGTTCTGTTTTAGATTTTGTTATTTGAGTTTTTGGTGATAAAAGGGAATTTAATTTTTTATTAATATCTAATAATGAAATTTCTGTTTGAGTTGATTTATTCTTTAATATAGAAATATCTTCTAAAATTTTTGTATATTTTTCATCATTATCCATAATAGACATTGAAACTTTCTTTTTTACATCAATTAATTCATTAGCACAAGTATTAGTTTTTAAGATACATTCAGTTAATCTTTTTTTAAATATATCATTTAAATTTTTTTCATTTTCATTTGAATTATTTGTAACATTATGTATTACATGAATTTTATTTTCAATTTCATTTATTCTTTTTTCAATTACTATAAATTTTTCTTTTATAAAAGAGTTTGTCTGTTCATTAGCTTTAATCTTTTCTTCACATTGAATAATTCGAGATATTAAGTCATTAATTATTAAATCTTCATTTTCTATTTTCTTTATTTCGTTTTGTGGAAGTTTTTTTTCATTTAGTTTCAATATCATTTGTCTTAAATCACAAATTTGGTTCATAACATTTTCTAATTTTTTGTTATATTCTTCTATGAGAGTTGCTTTAGTTTTATTGCTCAACGTATTTCCTTCTATAAGAATTATTTCTTTAATAATTGTTCCTAAAGTGAACTTAATTTTATAATTTGTTTCAATTGGTTCAATAGAAATGATTGAACCTATTGACTTTATTCCATCAGGATCAGAAAATATTTTAATTGAATTTGAATAATATCCACCACTCTTTATTAACTTATTTTCAGCTTTCATTTCTACTATTAATTCATCAATAAATCCTGTTAATCCTTGTTTTAATGTAAATAATACATGAAATACTATTTTATTGGTAGTAAACTCAATTTTTCTTTCAGTCATATTTTTGATTTTGTTTAAATTATTTAGTAATTTACAGTTTTTAGATATTTAACATTCATTTGATTCTTTTTTATGTATCTGATTAGTATCATCAAATTACCTTTTTTTTTTTATAGAAATGTGAATTTTCTGAAATTCCAAAAAAAAATCTTTATTCAAAAGAATTTAAGTATTATGACTAAGAAGACACTTTCATTATTTGAAATTATATTTATTAAAAAAAAAATAGATTGGTGAGTGAAAGAGTAATCAATGAATGGAAATTCATCAAATAGAAAGAAATTTGGATTGGAGTAAAAAAGAAAAAAATTAAAAAAAAAAGAAAAAAAAATAATAAAAAAAGAAAAAAAAGAAAAAAAAAATAATAAAAAGTTAATATGAAAAGAAGATAGAAATATAAAAATAATCATGAGAATTGAACTAAAAAATAAAAAGAGGTAAATTTAAGAGAAGAATGGCAGAAAATGAAGAATTAAATGTTTCAGTTATGCAACTCCAACCATCAATATTTGAGGCATGGGCAAAAAAACAAGGAGGTTCTGTAAAAAATTGGAAAAAGAGATGGTTTGTATTAAAACCAACAAGACTTTGGTATTTTAAAGCTAAAAATTCAACAAGTGCACAAGGATATATTGAACTAACACCACAAACTACAATTCAAGAAGAAACTGGAATGAACGTACCTGGTAAAAAATTTTTCTTTAGTATAGATTCTAGAAATCAAAAAGGAACAAGAAAATTTATATTTTGTGTTGACAATGAAGTGTATTTAAGAGAATTTTTAAAAAGAATTTTCGACGCTATTCATGCCCAACAACAACTTAATCTTCCTAAAACTACTTCTGTTGTGCAAAAAGTGGAAGAAATTCAATTGGCTCCAATTAATGTTGGTGGTTCTCAACCAAGTTCTTTAAATACTACACAAAACTTAAATAATTCTATTCAGTCTAATACTTCTATTCAACAATCAAATCTTCAACAAAATAATCAACTAATTTCTTCTTCACAAGAAAAATCTACTCAGTCTCCTCTCTTGGATAAACCTCAAACTCAAGCACCAAAACCACAGAAAAAAGCTGGTTGGGTTGTTACTCGACCAACTATTTCACATGGAAGTATTACACAAACACAATCAAGTGGTGATAACACTTCTTTACAAAATGGGAACGAAGAAAATAAAATGCAAGTACAACAAGAACTGGAGGATATTCGTCGTGTAGAAGAAGAAAAAAGAATGGAAAAATTTAGACAGCAACAAGAAGAATATATGAGGATTCAACAAGAAGAAGAAAAGAAACGTATTGAAGAAGAAATTCAAAGACAAATGGAAGAACAACAAAAAGAAGAAGAACAAAAAATTCGAGACCAACAAGAAATGATAAGACAACAAGAAGAATTACTTAAACAACAAGAACTTCAACAACAATTAGAAGAAGAAGAAAGAAAGAAAAAAGAATTAGAAGAACAAGAAAAGATGAAACAAATGAATGTTATTATAGATGGAAATAATAAAAAAGAAAATAGTTCAAGTTCAACATCTGATTATGATGATGGAGAAGATACAACATTACAAAATGTTATTTCATTTGTTCAAGCATTTGAATGGATTAGAGAAAATGCACAAGAATTTGTTCAATTATTCTATGATAATATTCCTAGAAGATCTCCTACTCATCTTTCAGCATCAGTTAATCCAACTGGAACAGAAATATTTTTAAGATGTACATCACCATTATCAGAATTAAGAACTGTTATAGAATTTTTTAATCAAGTTGGATCACCAGAAGAACAAATAGAAAAAATGAAAACAGAAGCAGGAAGAAATGGAGTTTTAGCAATTGAAAGTTGGATATCTTTAAGTGATAAAGGAGGATGTGATGCTGGATGGAATATTATTGCAGAACAAGATAGTTTAGATGTAATTCAAGATATTTCTGATCCATCAGAAATAGATAGTGTTGGTATTATTAAATTATGGTGTGAAACTAATCATGTTGATTATGTACATCGATTTGGTAGAGATATGGGGGATCAACCACCATATAATACAGAATTTTGGATGGATATTCCATCTAATGAAATAGAAATGATTCAAAATGCAGCTACAGCATTTATGTTCCCAGAAATACCAAAAGAAGTATTAGACTCATGTTTAGGATCACGTGTAATGGTAAAAGTAGTAACAAGTGAAGATGGCTTTGTAAAATTCTCAGTTATTATTGAGAAAATACAAGAACAAAATATAAAGAATTGTATTGAATTATTAAAAGAAGATCCAACAGATGTATTAAATTTACAACAATTATTAAACATTAAAATAGAAGGATTTGAATATACATTCTTAAATGAAGGATTTGGATACGATGTTTATAATGAAGGAGCTAAAACATCTGTTGTATTCAGAATGGGTAGTTTCTAAGAAAGATTTAAAAGAAATTCAATACATTTTTAAGTTTAACTCAATCAATTTTTAGTTATTTCAAATTATATGTAAAAGATATATGATATTTAATTAAACAAAATGAAAGAAGAAATGAATTTATTTCAATACAAATCGATTAAGTTCACTAATGAAGTTTTTAAATGAATTTAATTCATTATCATCTAACATACAATATTCTAATAATTCATTCCCATTAAAAGGAATGATTAATTCATTCAAAATAAGAGGAAATTGTATGTTATATTTTAATGAATTCACTAATATTCCAACTTGATTTCCTTCACAATGAATATTTTGGTCATCAGTAAGAATAACAACTCTACCAAAATTAAGAAAAACAATTGCAGAAGCTTCAATTTGTTTAATTATTTCTTTTTTTAATAAAGTATGTCTTGTCTGTGGTTGTTGATAATTATTAGTAAAGATATAAATAATTGGATTATAAATGGAATATAAATAATATGGATCAAAATCAAAGAGAAGATGTTGATATAATGCTGATAATTGTGGATTAGCTTGAGAATATAATGGAGATGTTAATAAATAATTACAAATTTTTAAAAAAGTTAAAAATTGATAATGAGGAGTTGATAATACTGTTAAATAACGTTTTAAATTCTTTTTTAATTCTAAAGGATCTGGAAGATTATAAAATAATGATTGAATAGATGCTCCAATAGACAAACTATTATAATATTCTATAACTGTATTAACCATTATAAATTTTATTGTTTCTATACAACTACATTTAAATGAAAGAGAATTATAATCTAATGAATCATTATAAATAAACTGCATATATAATACTGTTTTTTTATATTTTTGTTTCTCTTTGAAATAAATAGAAATATTTGAATGACTTTTTGGAGTTGTTGGTGCTAATGAAAATATAACTTTTTTTTTAGGAAAGGATTTATCATTAAAACTTTTTTCAAATGTTGAGTTGATTATTTGTATTTGAGATGGATATAATATTGTTAATGTCCCACCATTTGTTCTAGGCATTTCAAGATCATTTATTAATGAATTGATTGAATCATCAAATGTTTGTGATGTATGTCTATCCCATGTATGAAGAGATCCACCATTTATTCTAATATAATGAAGAAGAATTGGATAAATATCTGATTGATATTTATCAGGAAATACTACATGAAGAGGAATGGATAACTGGATTGGGTAAGGAAGTTCTTTAGCGTTTGTATTTATAAATGAAACTAATTCTATTCCATGAGTACAAATTGTATTTATTAATTGAATACATTTACACCATCCATCAAGACATTGATGTAAATGAATTAAATCAATAAAAGGAAGGTTTTCATTAAAATTTGATAGAATAGAATCAACCATAGATGGTGTAAGCCATAAAGATTCAATATTAAATGGTAATTCATTTATTTCTTTTAAACCAGGAATTATATTAATATTCATTCTTGTTCCATTTTTAATGTAATGAATTGAATTTTCATTAAAAAAAATACATGCCACTTTATATCCTTTTGAACTAATTTGTTTAATTGTTTTTTTAATCATTTCTTGACATGAAACAATTTCTAATTGTAATGATATTAAAAATATGAATTTCCTTTCAGTAGAAGAATGTTGTATTTCTGTATGAATAGTTGCTTGTGTTTTTGGGATATTTTCTATATTTTCATTAATTCTTCCACAATTACAACAAATAAATGAATTTCCATTATGTGTATTATAGATATTATCATAATATCCACATTTACATTGATTTGGTTGTATTGATGATTGTTCATTAATAGGGTATGGAGTAATATGAATTGTGTGTGGTAAAATATCTTTTTGTCTATAAATGAATTGACATGATGTGGTTATCATTACTTCTTTTTTATTTCATTTAGTTCTTTTTATATTTTTTATTTTTTTATTAAAAAAGTTTTTAATTAAAATTAACCATAAGTATAGTTAATTATCTTTTCTTTTGTTTAATTAACGTAATTAGATGGGAAAATACCTTTTACTCCATTAAGTTCTCCACTCCACCAATCACCTGACTTCTCTAATACAGTAATGACATCTCCTTCTTTAAAAGACAACTCTCCTGCATCTACAGCAGTATAATCATAAAGTGCTGTTACAGTTGAAAATTGATTTGTTGGTTGAGTAGTAGTCATAACTGGAGTAGTTGGTTCTGTTGGTTTAGTTTGAGTAGTGAAATCATCATTAACAAATCCTCCTAGGTCATTATTTTTCTTAGCACGAACATTTTCTAAAACAATCATTGATTGTTCATTTGGTGTGATTGGAATTTCTTGTTTTAAATCTACTTCAGGAATTGATGAAATAATATTTGGTACTTTAGTCCAAATTTCATTTAATTCATTAATATAGTCTGTGTAACTCTTCATACAATTAACACAAATTTGTGGAAATTGTATTTTGACTTGTTCTATACATTTGTTTATGTCAGTAACTATCTCATTTCTCAAATAATCATAATTGTCTTTAGCTTCATTATATCGAGTCTCTGCTTCAGCTAACCCATTTTGTTTTTCTGGTGCTTTCTTAGCAATTGATTCATATTTGTCATGAGCTGCATCCATATCTAATCTTCTTTGTCCTAAAGTTTTAGTCCTTTTTTCCATAATAGTACATGCCTCAACAAGCCTTTGAATTGGTTCAATTACTTCCTCTTTAATTTTCATACCATATAAATGACCTTTCATATCTATTTCTTCAAAAATACTATAACATTCTTGACAACAACATCCTTCTCCTAATAAATCTTTTCCATCTTTCATTGCTTGCATATGACAAACAGTTGATGATCTTCCTGCATCTGGTAGTTTTGAATATGAAGAACTAGCTTTCTTTAATTTCTTAATAGTGTTTTGCAACTCAATTTTTAATTGATTTACTTCATTATCTTCAGTCTTTTTAGAAACTCCAACAATTTCTTTAACTCCTTGGAATGATCTCTTAAAAAACATATTATTTCTGGGTTTTAAGTTCTTACCCATTTTTAGATGTTTATTATTTCGTTCATCTGTATTTTCATTTTATTCTTTTATTTATCTCAATCCTTCTTTAATCACTTCTTGTTATCATAGTTTTTTCTTTTCAATTTTTATGAAGAAATTTTGATTAAATACATTCTTTCTTAATAATCACAAACAAAAATCCATTAATTAAGTTTATTATCTTTATATTTCATTAATACATTTTTCTTTAATTGATTTATGGATTGTGTTTCTTACTTCTTATAATATTTTTATGTGTTTATTTTCTCAATTTTGTTTTTTTTTGTCCTATTAAATATTAAATTATTATATCTTGTCATTACCTTTTTGTTTTTTTCGGGAATGTATATTGTTTTCTTTTTATCATTTTTGGATATAACTTTCCCAGAAGTAGAAGTTAAGCAAAAACTCTTATTTTTGGAAAAATACATTGAAAAAAATAAAAGAATTTAGGTAAAGAAACTACAAATAAAAAGAATAAAAAGAATAAAAAGAATAAAAAGAAAGAACCATTCAATTAAGTTTAGGAATAATCAACACAAAAAGACAATAAAAAATATTATTTGTAGTGTGAATAAATTAATGATTACTTAGACATATAAAGTCAATTATGTTAAAATAATTCACTTTGAAAGAGGAAATAAAAAACAATAACAAAATTTTTAAAGAAAAAAGTTATTCAAAATATGCTCCACAAGTTGGACAACGACCTTTTTGCTTTTCACAATAAATTCCAAAACAAGAAGAACATACATACCCATGGTCTAATGGTTTTTTACAATGGAAACACCATAATTTCCAATCAATTGCAGGTTGTTGATTTCCAGTTACTCGAATTATTTTTTCAGTGTCACAATCAGAAGTATTATTACTCTAATAATTAATTGAAATGAAAAAAGTATCTTTTTGAATAAAACAAACTAATAACCTTGGAAAGAGGGATTGAAGTGTAGCAGTATTGTAAATTCCATTTGTTAAGTATGAAGCTTGTTGACAAAAAGTGCATCTTGTTTCAATTACACTTAATACAATTGTATCAATGGTTGTTTTCTATTAAATAAGTAATTAAATGATGATTAAAATCATTTAACAAACAATTCTCTGAGCAGCAAAAACACAATTCATAAGAGGAATAAATTTTGGTGAACTTTCAAATGGAGTTGATACAATAATTATTTTTTTCTGAATGTCTGGTTGAAGTTTACCATCTTTATTAATTGTTGTGAGGGCTAATGACATAGCTGATGAGAGATTTGGTTCATTGACAAGGAATTTATCATTTAATACTTCTTTTATTGCTTCTGCTATTGATATAGTTAATTCTCCTCTATCACTTTCTTTTACAAATACACTTTTACCAGCATAAACAATTATAAAAATTGATGAATTGTCATGAATTTCTTTTAAAACTCGGATAAATGAATTTATTATATTTACATATTCTCTTATTTCTTCAACATTTAGTTTTCTATTATTATGAACAAAGAATGTTGCATCAAGCAATATTCCACAAATCATAGGTAAACTTTGTTTAATCAGAGTAGATTGTTGTTTTTGCATGAACCAAATGAATCATTTAATCTTTTTTTAATTAATTTTCATTTTTTTTTATTCACTTATCATTATTTATTATTATTAATCTAAGTAATTGGTGGTAACGAAATTTCTTCAACGCCTCGTTCAGTGGCACTATTAAGTTGTTTGTCTGTTTTTTCTTTTTCTTCATAAGAAGGAAAAATAACTGGTGGGAATGATGGAGCCATTGGAAACATAACAGGTGAAAAAATTGTTCTTTTTTCATGAGGTTGGGTTGGGTATTCAGGTTGAACAAATGAATCTGAACAAATAAGTTCTTCTTCATAATGTTTTTTGGACAAATGAAGTTCCAATTCATTTCGAATTAAATATAAGAGTTGAACTTCTCTATTCATTTGAAGTTCAACCATTTCAAGTGTTTGTTCCATCGTCTTTAATTTCTTTTCTACCAAATTAATTTGTTGTTTTAAATCTGTTTTTTTTTCGGTTGTACAATCCTCACTTTGTTTTTGTTCTTCACTTTGTTTTCTTTTCATATATTTTTCAATCTTATAAGCTCTTAACTAGTGTAGTCTTTCATTTCAATTACATTAATTAATCTTATCGAAAAGAAAGTATTTTGTAAACTTCAAAAAAAAGAGGAGTTTAGAAAAAAAATAAAAGAATAATAAAAACTTAAAAAAAAAGAAAATCATTAAACTAAATTTTATCAATGCAATACAAATTGTTAAATCTATTCCAGTTACCAGAACATGCTTTAGATATGGTATTTTCTAACTTAAGTAATGAAGACTACATAAAAATGGTTGAAGCTTATGAAGACTTTATACCCCAACAAATGTCATTATCAAGATTAAAAGGTATTTTTGGTGAGAAGATTGAGATTGAAAAAAAATTAGAAAACCGAGGATGGCATTACCTTATTCGTAAACTTATTAAACAAGCTCATCCACAAGAGTTGGTTTCTAATATAAGTGACAATAGATTTTTTACTGTATCTGGGAGAAAATACTCTCCTACAAGTGCTAAACATATGAATTTGTGCACTCATATTGGTCAATATCCTTTTGGTCCAGAAAAAATGGTTGGTATTATGACAAACCCAAACAATGAACGTGTTATTATGGAATCAAATATCTATTATTTTGAAGTAACATTTGATAAAATAGATAACCCATTTGAATATACTTTTGCTATTGGACTTTGTCCATTACATTATAAAAAAGTTTGTTTATATTCTTAAATTAAACTATATAAATAAGAGTCATTAAATAGGATAAATTCATTGGTTGGGAAGAAAATTCTATTGGATATCATTCAGATGATGGTAAAATGTTTTATAACAGTCCAAAAGGAAAGGCATTTGCAAAACCTTATGGACAAGGAGATACAGTTGGTTGTGGATTTGATGTTTCAAATCATATTGTTTTCTTTACAATAAATGGGGTTAGTCTTCCTCTTATTCCTGTTAAAGAAAATGCTTTTTACCCTGCTATTAGTTTAAGAAGTTACAAAGACTTTACTATCAATTTTGGAGAAGAACCTTTTAAATATGATGTTTATCATTTTAAAACAAAAGATGAAGTTAAGGATGGTCATAAAGACCAAAGTAGTGAACAAATCTTTGATAAATCAAACTTGCTTTTCAGTTCTAAAATGTTAAATCACTTCTTAAACTCAGAAGATGAAAGTTCTGGTTCAAATAGTTTCAACCCAACTAATTCAAAATGTGAAAGAATGAATAAAGACGAAATAAGTGAAGATGGAAGCAATAGAGATAGTTCTGATAATGAAGGGTCTGAGGATGAAGAATTAGAAGAATCAATAGATGAAGATACTGATGAAGACACAAGTAGTCTTTTCTCTGAATAATCAGTTCAGTATTATATAACAATTTTTAGTCAATATTTTTGTTTTATAAAACAAACAATTTCATAAGTCTTTAAACCAAAATTTTTCTTTTACGTTTGATTAGAAGTAATAAAATAACAACTACAAAAGGAGTTTAGAAAATGAACTTAAAGTAAATGAGTTTAACAAGTTATATTGCTTAACTAAATAACACAAAATGGTTTTCATTCTACTATCCATTGAAACTATAATATCTTGTTTTAATGGTTAAATTTATAATAGGAAATTGAAAGAAAATATAAGAAAGATATTAGTGGGAATGCACGAGCTGTTAGAAGATTAAGAACAGCATGTGAAAGAGCAAAAAGAACATTATCAAGTGCAAGTGTTGCTAATATTGAAGTTGATCAATTATATGAAGGAATTGATTTTTATACATCTATTACACGAGCTAGATTTGAAGAAATCAACATTGATTTATTTAAATCAACTATTGGACCAGTTTCAAGAGTATTAGAAGATGCTAAAATAGATAAAAGTAGTATTGATGAAGTAGTATTGATAGGAGGAAGTACAAGAATTCCAAAAGTCGTTGAGATATTAAAAGAATTTTTCAATGGGAAAGAACCAAATAAAAGTATTAATCCAGATGAAGCAGTTGCGTATGGAGCAGCAGTACAAGCAGCTATATTAACAGGAACCGGAGGGAAAGCAACAGAAGATGTGTTATTACTTGATGTTGCACCACTTACACTTGGAATAGAAACAGCAGGAGGAGTTATGACAGCATTAATTCCTAGAAATTCAACAATTCCAGCAAAGAAATCCGAAATATTTTCTACATATGCAGATAATCAAGCAGAAGTATTAATTCAAGTATTTGAAGGAGAAGCATCAATGACAAAACATTGTAATTTACTTGGAAGATTTGAGTTAACAGGAATAGCACCAGCACCACGAGGAGTACCACAAATCGAAGTTACATTTGACATTGATGCAAATGGAATATTAAATGTAACAGCAGAAGATAAAAGTAGTGGAAAGAAGAATAAAATTACTATTACAAATGACAAAGGAAGATTAAGTAAAGAAGATATTGATAAAATGATAAGAGAAGCAGAGAAATATAAAGCAGAAGATGAAGAGAATAAGGCACGAATTGAAGCAAAGAATCAAATAGAAAATATGTGTTATTCAATGAAGAATAGTATTAAAGAAATGGGAGATAAAATAAGTGAAGAAGATAAGAAGAAAGCAGAAGAAATAATAGAAAAGAATTTAAAATGGGTTGATAACAATCAAAATGGAAGTAAAGAAGAATATGAGAAGAAAAAGGAAGAAGTTGAAAAAGAAATTGGAGAGATTTATTCAAAAATAACTCAAGGAGGAAGAGGATTTACAGGAACTAGAAACACGGAAAAAGAAAATAAAGGACCAAGGATTGAAGAAGTTGATTAAATAAAGAAGAAAAGAATATGTACAAATAATAAGAAAAGTAATTAATTAAAATCATTTGGTTAATAAATAAAATAATAAAAAATATAATAAAGAATAATAAAATAAAAGTATTTTAATTAAAATAATTTGTTAAATTCATTAATACTCATTTGTTAAATTTTCTTTTATAACAATAATGAATATTCAAATTGTTATGTTAACTTAATGAATCATCAAATGATAATATTCAATAATGAATAGAATATATATGAATATGATATAATTGTAATACATTTAATTTTATTTAAATGTATTAATAAAATCATTCATTAATTGAAAATAGTAAGACAGTAATAAGTTTATTAACAATATTAATTGTATAATAAAGATATTAAAAATATATTAAATGTATAATATTAGATTAATGAATAATAATTAAATAATTAAATACTTTAGAAATATTAATGAAATTCATTTCATACTTTATTATTTTTCATTTTAATATTGATATTAATATTTTATAATATTAAATGTTTATTGTTTATGTTATTTTGAACATTATTTATTTCATTTGATTTTTGATAAATTTCATTTATTTTTATTGATTTTCAGACTCATCAAAATACTCTTTTTATTCATATATTTAACTTTATACGAAATAATAAATGATAGATTATATTTTTAATTTTGTGGTAAAATATTATATTTATTCAATTTGCATAATTATAAATATTACCAATATTAATATATTTATTGTTGAAGTTAAATTTAAATAGTTTAGTTGATTTCATTTGATTATATTATTCATTTTTATTATATAATTATCGTTAAGTAATTTAGAAGAAGTACTTTTATTAATGTTGGTTATGAAATTATTAATCCATTATCTAAAATTAAATTATGATTTATATCTATGAATTTGTTGTTTATTAAAAAGTAAAAATAATAAGTAAGATATTAATATAAAAATATAGATATAATTATATTGAATGAAATTTAAAATAGTTATAAAATTCTAGGATTAATTGAAATTATTATTTTTTAGATAATCAAAAATAATTAATATGGTTAATTGAAACTATTTAATAGAAATAATAATTGAATAATGTTTTAGTTCAATATATTGATGATGAATAAGAATCAAAATGGTAATTCTTATTTAAGGCAACGAAAAAAAGCAAATAATTGAAAAAGAAGAGAATGAATGATATAAAAGAATAAAAAGAAAGTAAAAAGTAGAAGAAGATGAAGAAAGAATAAAAGTAGAAAGGAGAGAATATAAAAAGAAAGAAGATAAAGTGTAATAAAACAAAAGAGATGATAAAGGAAGAAAAGAATGAAAAAAATAAAGGATGCAAATTTTATTGAAACAAATAAAAAAAGCACAAAATTTAATGATGCAAAATTTAATGATGCAAAATATTTAGCAACATATTTTATTGATGCAAAATATTTTGAAATAAAAATAATTCATCATTTGATATTATTACATTTGATAATAAATTATATTATATATTAAATACATCATATTTCTTTATTATTTATCTTTCTTTTCTTTTTATTATTTCATATATTAAATTATTATTCATTCATTTATTATTTATATTTCATTTATTTAATAAAATGAAAATGAAATTGTAAAATATCAATCAATTAAATATTCATGAATAATAATTTATTAATATTTAATAATTGAAATAACAAATAATAATGTAACAATAATGATATATTCAATATATTCTTTATTTGATTTGTTCAATATTAGATTATTCTATTTCATTATCATTTCATTGTCTTCATTATTTTATTTCATTATTTCATATTCATTTATTATTTTTTAAAATCAAATAAACAATAATATTGATATTTATTCATCATATTCATTTAATATAATAAATATACAAAACATTTCAGAATAAAGAATGAATAATTAAGAATGAAAATATT
>NW_001915114.1:0-7499 GCF_000208925.1 Entamoeba histolytica HM-1:IMSS
TATTATAACAATAAAACAAAGTAAAATAAGAAGAAATAGATAATTGGAAAGACATAAAAAAGAGAAAAAGGAAATCAGATAAAACATGAAAAAGAAATGAAAGAGAGATAAGAAGAAATAGAAAAATACAAAAAGAAAGAAGAAACAACCACCAAAATTAGAAGAAAAAACGACGAATAGATATTAGTGATATGGATATAATAAAAATTAAAAGGAAAATTAGAAACTAAATAATAGAAGAAAATAATAGAAGAAAGATGAATAAAGATAGACAAAGAAGAAAAGTATTGAAAAATATTTTAAAGGAAGAGTAAATGAAGAAAGAAATAAGAAACGGTAAAAAAATAAAAAGAAATACAATAATAAATTATATATCAAATCCATTACCTAAATTTAAAAATAATGACTAACAATATGAATGATAAAGCAGATATTAATAAATTGAAAAAAAGTAAAAAAGAAAAAGAAATAATGAAAATAAGATAAGACAAAGATAAGAAATAAGAAGAATAAAATAGAAAGAGAGAATAACACATTGATGCAATAATGAAATAATAAGATACTGATTAATAAATAGAAATAATAAGAATAATAAAGGAATATAAATTAAATACAATGAAATAGGAGAAATGATGAAATTGAATAAGAACAGAAAATGAAGAGATTGTATAAAACATGTTGTAAAAGAAATAATAAAAATGAATGGATTGAAATATATCAAAACATACAAAATAAGAATAACTCAACTTAATTAATACAATAATTAAAGAATAAATACAATGAAATATATTAATAAATTGAAAAATGAAAATGAATAATCAAATAATCAAATACAATGAGAAAGAAATAAGAATAAGAAAATAATAGAACAAAAATAAAGAATAATAATAATATAAAAAGAAATGAATATAAAGAATGAAATTGATGAAAGAAAATAATATATTTGTATGAAATAACAAAATAATAAATATAACAAAAGATAAATGAAATGATGTATTATTTGTAATGATAAAATAACAAGAAATGAAGATATAATAATAAAATACAAAACAATAAGAAATAAGAAATGAATAAACAAATGAAGAAAATAACTCAAATGAAATAGAAAGAATAAATGAAGAATAAAACAATAGAAAATGCAAAAAAACAGAGAATAAAGAAAAAACAAAAGAAAGAAGAAATAAAGAATAACAATACATATTTCAATAACAAATAGATATTTATACGGAAGAAAAAAATAATAAAGGAGAATAAGAAAATGAAAAAGACAAAAAGGAGAAAAATAATTAATAATATAGTAGAAATAGACAAAATATAATAAGAAAAATAAAGAGAAATTAATAAACTAAAATAATTTCAATAATAAATTGAACAATAACAAATCTGTATGAAGGATAAAAGAACAAAACATTATCCTTACAACTTACATATTTGTAAAAGATAAAATAAATAATAACATGAAAGACATAATGAACTAATGTGGAAATAAAGGAGAAGAGTATCAAGATAGAGAAGTACCTCATGAATAATACTCTGAAGAGAGTGAATGAAATAGTTTCACCTAAGTAAAGTGAAGTAGAAAAAACAAGAACTACTGAAACTTAATTTAGTAATTTTTATTTTATTTTTTCTTTTAAATTTTAAAAAAATTAGAATTTCAATAAGTCTGATTGTATACGATAAGCACCAATTCTTACATCCAAATTTTCAATGTCCCATCCTTTCTCTTTTAAACATCCAACGATATCCCAGTCTTTTACTTGTTGTTTTCTGTTTTCATCCCATCCAATAACCAATTGAGAATAAGCACAAAGTAAAGATTCGAATATTTCATCTTTAGTAATATGGTCACCGAGTATTACCCATATTTGATTTGTAGAAGTTTTATACAAATAATATTGGTATTTTTTTATTGACTGAGATATGTCTATATAGAGGTCTGATGATTTAGGAATACTGTTTAAACTAATTCCCATTCTGATATTTACCATTTCATTTACTTTAATTTTGGATTCTATTCTGCTGACAACTACGGGAGAAAGAATTTCATTTTTAATATTCATAAAATATGACATTAATATTGTTAGTCGTTCATAGTTTAATGTTTTGAATACAATAACATTAGACAATAAGAAGTTACAAATACAATGACTAATGAGTGCACAAATAAATACGATAATTCCACTTTCAGTAAAGTCACCGAGAACATGAAGAATAAGCCATCCTATTAACAAACTTACAACCCTAAAAAGTGTTTCTAAGTTTTGAACTTTTTCAGTAAGTTCAGCAACATTATTTCCTTTTGCATAATTGTTTAAAATTCGAGTTTTAATAACTTGACGACTTGCTTGTAAAACTCCTTCAATAACTGAACACGTAACGCTTATTGAATAGAAGATAGGTGTAGAGATAAATGCTATTTCAATAATTCTGAGGAGTTCTGATATTAATTCAATTCTCATTCTCCATTGTTTTGCAAAAAATACAATAGAAGTTCCCCAACGTTCAGTAATAATCAAATGCATCATTCCAGTCATTACTTCTCTAAAAACAACAAAAAATGCAGCAGAATGTCCAGGGTTAATTCTTAAAATTGCAGAGACACTCATAACAAGCATCATCATATTTGCGGCTTCCATAATAACAGAAAAAATAACAAATCTAAAATAGCCACGTTCTACTGATGTTGGATATCCAACAGGTACTATTAATTCTTGTAAATGATTTTGAGATTTTTGGAATGGTTGTTGAGTATATCCATCATCAAATATATACCTTCTTGACCACTTTCCTTTAGACTCAGTGATTTCAAAAGATCCATGAGGAGATGGTTGTCTTTCAATTGTTGACATCTTCGATAATCTTTTTTCATTTTTTGAGAGTTTTTAATTTTTCATTTTTTTATCAAATACAAAAACTAAAATCAATAAAAAATAAAAATAAAAAATAAAATAAAAAATAAAAAAAATGAAATGATAATTTGTAAAACAAAAAAAATCAATTTCAACTTTTCATCAATGGACGAACTATGTGATTATTCAACAATATGGGAAAATGTCCATCGATTTGAACAGCTTACTCCAACTATAAGAAGTTTATTTGTTCATAAACTTTATAATTATGGTAATGACTATGGATTTGATTCAATAACAAGTCCTAATTTAAAACGAGAAACAACTTCAGCACTTTTATTTCAGATATTTCAAGAGACAGAAGAACATCCTGAGTTTATATTAATAACAAAATTTTTAAAAAATGTTAATGGAATTAAAGAAGTTATTCCATTATTATTACAACAAATATCATATTATTCTGAATTATTACTTACGACTAAAACATCTGAAATGGTACAATTTACTACTATTGCATTTGGATTATTTAGAAAAATTATTGGGGGAGTATTTGTTGAAGAAATAAATTATTCAGAACTTGAATTTATTCCAAAACAATTTAATGAACAATTAAAAAAATGTTATTTTTTATGTTTAGATAATCCAACCCAACTTTATTCATATTTAGTGGATGAAATTTTATTTTTATTTCTTAATGTCTTTTATTTTAAAGCAAAAAGTATGACTAATAATATTTCATCTTATGTTGAATCATTATTTTATGACAAATTTACTTATCATATTCAAAATGAAGAAGTTATTTTCTTTATTAAACATCAAATTGGATTATCACAAATATTATTTCGTTTTTTGTTTGTTGTTTTTTTTTTGTTATTAATTCATTAAAGAAATAGAGCTTATTGAATATAGAAAAAATGATAAACTTCTTCAAAGTTTAACAACAACATATCTTTCACTCTTTGAATTTTTCTTACAAATATTACCTGTAGTAAACGTTGAAAATATTGATTTATATTTAAGTGTTATTCCATCATTTTCTCAATGTAATATAATTGTATTAAAAATGGAAAAGATATTAGAAAAAATACCAGTTAACAAAGAAAATCAAAAGTTTTTTATTAGTATATTTAATATGTTTCTTAATTGCTGCCGTTTTAATGCATTTACAATTGATACTAAAAAAGAGTTATTAAGTTCATTATTATCTTCTTCTTCTATTAAACAATTTAAACATTTTCATGAATATCATATTCTTATTAACCAACTTTCAACAAATAATGAAGGAATAGTCTTTGATAAAATTGAAAATGTATTGGATTATCGTAAAACAATATATTGTATGTTTGAAAATGAATTAGATTTAGTTACACCTGGTTCTGTTATTAATATGTGTATTTTCTTAGAAACAGATCCATTAATAAATGAACAAATACCTTTATTAATACATTGCATTTCATATTTTATTCAAAAAGATTTATCACTCTCATTATTTTGTGCTAAACAATTACGTTCACTTATTTGTGAAAGAATTAAATTAAATGATGAAAGTGTTTCTTGTTTAATTCAACTTATAAATCCTTGTATTGATAAACAAGTTATCTTCATTATTATTGATATTTTAGTAGTATTGGCAAAGTATAAACAAACCAAAAAGTTCATTAAACAACAAATTCAAAGAATTAAAACAATGGTTTTGTCTTTTTCAATATCTATTCAAAGTGAAATCATAGGTAAATTATTTACATTATTATGTGATCAATGTATTGTATCAAATAAAACACTTCAACCTAGTGATCATATTGGAATATCTAAAAATTCATTAATTGTTACATTTGCATCAGTTTATCCATTAATTCTTTCATTAACTATTCAAAATACAACTACTTATTTAAGAAGTGCACTAATAGATTTTGTTAGTTTTAATTCATATAATTGTAGTAAATTTTGTAAGTATTGTTTTGATGATCTTATGAAGTTAATTTCAAAAACACCAAAAGGAGAGACTAAAGAATTTCTTGTGTGTTTGGCAAGTATTGCAGTAACACCATCTTGTTCAATTCAACAAATGAAAAATTTAATGAGAGATACTGTTTCTGAACAATCATTTTCATCAGATAGTTTTTCTATTTTAAAGAATGTATTACAAGAAACATCTCGATTAGATTTTAAATCCTTTTTCTTTAAAAAGAATTCATTTATTACAAGTCAATGTCCTATTTCATTCAATTACAAATCATCATCAATAGTTCTTTGGTTTTGTCCACAAAGTATTATAAATGAAGCACAAACATTAGCAATGTTTCAATCACCAGAACATCATTTAATGACTATTTCAATTACAAATCAAAATTATCTTCAATTAAGGTTAGAAAATAGTAAAATTGAATATATTACAATAGATATTAAATTAAATGAAATGGAATGGTATTGTGCAGTTTTTGTCTTCCAACAAAAAAATAATGAAATGATATGTGAAGCAAATCTCATTCAAACAACAAATGTTCAAGTTAAAACTATATCAATACCAATTCAACCTCATGACCAATCTATTCTCTTTTGTGAAGAATGTTTTGGATGTTCTAAAGTGAAGAATCAATATTCTAATTATTTTGTTGGATATATTTCTTCATGTGTAATTTTCCCATTATCATTAACTCAAATGGATATTAGTCAAATTGACTTAAATATTAATACTTATCTTTCTCAACCAGAACTTTTTATGGCAAATTTAAAGAAATTATTTGTTTTATCTACAAACCCAATTGAAACACATCAAAATATTGTTGGAGATATTACACCAACATTTAAATATGAACATTGTAAAATCATTACAAGTACTTCAAACATCAATTCATTCCAACAAAGTGGTTCATTTAAATTTATTTTTAGTCTCTTTGAACTTCTTTCTATTCATCCTGAACAATTAAGTTCAATAAACCCAATTTCAAATATCAATTCTAATTCTAATCCACAAAGTCAAAGTCAAATTCCTTTATTGTTAACGTCAAGTGATAAAGTAGAAAATTCAAATATTATTAATAAACAAAGTAATAATAGTTGCAAACCATGGACTAACTTGTCTAATCCAAACGATGAACAACAAAAGAAATTAATAGGAAATAATTTAACAGTAAATATTCCTACACAAAAGAAAAGTGTTATTGGTAATAACAGAACACTTATAAAGAAAAAACAACATCAGTCATTTAAAAAATCACAAGAAACAATTGTATTAGATGCAATATTATCTATTTTATTAAACTGTGTTAAAATACCAAAAATGCATAATGGATTTATTTTATTAAATATTGCAAATTATCTTCATTATATTTTAATTGCTTTACCTTCAGAATGTATAACTAAAAAATGTTTTGATGAAATACTTCAATTAGCTGATATTTTTAATGGAAGTTCAATACGTTCATCATTTGAATCAATATTTCTTGATTATAGAATTTGGAGTGGATGTGAAAAAGAAATACAAATACTTATTATTGAACAAATTAAAAGTTTAAAAGAACCAATTAATTTATTGAAGTTTATTGTTATGATTGAATTATTTATGCAACCACATCAAATTACAAAATCAATTCAATTTATTTCATTAAATCAAAAATTACCACTAAATGAAATTGAAGAAGTTTATATTACTACAATAACTGGATTCTTTCAAATTGCATCAAGAAAAATAACAATAGAAAATATTACAGCAATTAATCATTATTTATATATGATTCATGATGATGATGTAATTAGAAATACATTAGATTTATTATTTATTCATTTTCATACATTTCAAAAAGAGTATAATCCTTTTGCAGAAATTATTGTTAATAATTGTATTAATATTCAATCAATTATTCCATTTAAACAACAATATAAAATATTATTGATAATGTTATTATTCTTAGAAACTGTTATTCAAACTAATCCAATGTTTGATTGTAATACAATAACATTATTAATATTAAGTTGTATTTTTGTATCAAAAAATTATGACTCAAATTTGTATTATCTTCTTATTGCACAATCAGTAAAAATACAATTATTATTAGATGTACCAAAAATTAATTTATTTGCAATGAGATATTCTGAAGATACTATTAAAGAACAAATTTGTGAAACACTTTATAATAATACATTATATGATAATTTTCCACAAAGTGCATTTAATTTAATTGAGTCACCGATTGTTATAATGAATACAATACAAATAACAAAAGATATTAAACAAAGAGATAAATTATTTAATTTATTAAAAGTATATATAATTAAAAAAATGACTTATTTAAATAAAAAAGCACAAGAAAAAATTGAAGAATTTATAAATATTATGATTACTTCTGCTTTTTATTATACTGAAGAAATGATTATGGAAAATGATGAAGAAGCATTTAAATTATTACTTTTTGTATTTGAACAACTTGATATTCAAATTAGACCAAAAATATCAAAATTAAAACAAAAATCAAATAAAGATAAACAAAATATTATTAATTGTTGTCAATTGTTCTTACTTAATGTTTATCATATGACATATAAATTTAAAAATTATTTAACTCAATGTAATTTCATTCTTTCTTCTAATTTAATGAATGAAAGTAAAAGTTGTTTCTCACTTCTTCTTGTTTTTGTTAAAGACTATAT
>NW_001915114.1:7599-22267 GCF_000208925.1 Entamoeba histolytica HM-1:IMSS
TGGTAAATTAAGTAATTTTGAATATTTACTTAAATTAAATCAATATGCAAGTAGGTCATATCATGATCTTAGTCATTATCCTATATTTCCATGGATTATACAAGATTATACAAGTATTTCTCTTGATTTATCTAATCCTACAATTTATAGACCATTAGAATTACCAATACCTTGTATTAATCCAAAAAGACATTCTGAAGAAATGAAAAGATTTGAAGAATTATTTGGAAAGAATGGTGTAATTAAGGATCAAGTTGCATATATTTATCCAACATTTTATTCAGCATGTGATTATGTATTTCATTTCTTAGTTAGAGTTGAACCTTTTACAACAATGTTTATTCGAATGAATGAAAATCATTATGATAGACCTGAAAGAATGTTTTATTCAATTGGACATACTTGGGATATTTGTATGAATTCAACACAATGTAATATTGAATTAATTCCTGAATTTTTCTATCTACCAGATTTCTTAATTAATGAAAATTCATTTGAATTTGGAATAAATCCAGTAACTCAAACTATGGTTGACAATGTTACATTACCTCCATGGGCAAAAAATGCATATGAATTTGTTAATATTAATAGAAGTGCATTAGAATCACCATATGTTAGTTTAAATATTAATAAATGGATAGACTTAATATTTGGATATAAAAGTTGTGGTGAAGAAGCAAGAAAAGCAGATAATTTATATCATCCATCATGTTATATTGAAAATTTTATTAAAGGTGGAGAAGATGAAGAATTATTAAAGAAACGTGCTATGTTTAGTGGACAATTACCAGTTCAATTATTTACAAAACCACATCCAACAAGAAAATTAGCAATACCATTAATGGTTGATTTATGTACAAAACGATGTTATTGTAAAAGTTTAATTATTCCAGAAAGTCCATGTATTAGTTCATGTTTAGATGATAAAGGAATAGTAATGATAACAAAAAATACAATTTATAGAACATTATATTCTATGGAATATTGTCATAAAAAAGGAACAATTAAAAACAGAATATTTGATCAAAAATTATTATCAAGAAATAAAAGATTTGCTATTTCAAAATGTTGTGGTGTTATTCAAATTAATAGTGAACTTAAACAATATACATTAAAATCAAATGAAGTTACTTCAATTCTTTTATTTGAATATTTAAATAATGATTATTTAGCTTTTGGATGTTCTGATTCATTAGTTGGAATTTGTTGTTTAAATCAACCACAAGAAGTTCCAATTTATTTAAATGTACATCTTAATAAAATTACTTCATTGTTCTTTGATAATAATTCTCATATGTTATTTATTGGTGATGATAGTGGATTAGTATCATGTTATTCAGCAAATAATTGGAAATATATTTGGCATATTAAATTATTAAACAACACTACTGTATTGTCTATTATTACTTATGAACAATATATTTATGTTTCAACACCTTCTATATTATATGCTATTTCTTTTAAAGGAAAAATTATTACAAAATTAGATTTTTATGCTCAAATACTTGTTAATTCATTTATTCCTGGTACTATCGCAGCATTAACTAACAACAATGTGCTTTGTTTTATTTCAACATCATTACTTAGTTGTTTACCAATTGATGTAAATATGCCTGATATTTCCAAAGAAGAAGTTATTTCATTACATTATCATCCTAATGCAATCTATATTGTATTAAAAAATGGAACTTTGTCACGTATTTCCATGTCGTTATTTGATAACTAGTTTTGTTTTTTTTTTCAATCATTTTTTATATCAATAAATGCAGAAATAGTTATGTTGTTTAAACAAAAGATCTTTTTGTAAGATCTTTGTTGTAAAGAGTGTATAAAACAATATTATCTAATTATTTAAAGATAATATCTTAAAATATCGAATAAAGTAATGAGTGTTATTATGGTTACAACACAAGAACATATCAATCAATTCTTATCAAAAAATGATAAAATTGTTCTTGATTTCTTTGTTTGGTGGAAATGTCCTATTCAAACAATAAATACAATTAAACAACTTGCTTCCTCCCATAAAGATGTAATTTTTCTATTAGTTAATTCTGAAGAATCTTTTGATTTATTACAAACATTCTCAATATGTTCATTACCAACAATTATTTTTATGCATCGAGGAGTTGAAGAAAAACGAATAAAAGGAGCATCAATTGATGATTTATCCAATTTATTATCAAATGAATATTTTTGTTAGTTTTTTTTGTTTGTAAAGAAGATGAAAATAAATCAAATAATACGAATTATAAACAAACACTATAAATAACAAATAATCATTAAAAAATATAATTCTCTGTAAGTAGTTTTACAAACAATTTATTATAATATAAAATGTAATTAAATTTAAAATGGAACAATAACCATTTATATATATTTAATACATTTAATATTCTATTTAATATTGATTTTTCTAATTGATTATTACAAATGTTATGAAACAATTTCTTATAAAAGTATTATTTATGATAAAATTTAAATAAAAACATTAAAAAAAAAGAAAATTCTAATTTAAAGTTCAATATGACTTTTTTCTTTAACAAGTTGAGTTAGTAACTCATAAGTAATTTTCTCATTTACTGTCTTTTCTGTTTGTAACGAAAAAGTGGCACCTGCAAGTCCATAATAAATTGCTCTGTCAATTGGTTCCCCTCTACTTAAAGCAGAAATTGTTGAAGCTGAAAATGCATCACCAGCACCATGAACGTCAACAATTAAATCTACTCCAAATGCTGGATATTCTTTAGAATATAATTGTCCATTCCTTTTTTCAACAAGTAAACATCCAGCAGCACTTAATTTAACAATTAATGTTTTAATACCTCGATTAATAAATAATTCTGCCATTTTAATACATTCATCAATATTATCTCCATCACACACACCTCCTTTGTAACCTAATTTCTTACTTAACCATCCTATCTCAAAGTTATTTGGAGAAAAATAGTCAATTCGAGACATCACTTCTTCATTTAAAATTTTTAATGAAGTTTCACCAGTTGGTTCAATCCAAATCTTTCCTTTAGCATATTTTAATGCTTCTTTAATAATATCTAAACCAAAGTTAGTATCCATAATAACATATTCAGCATTAGAAATTTCATTTTTAAATTGTTGAATGTTTTGAACTTTCATTCCTTTTAATGCTCTGCTATCAATGACACCAGCAGTTAATTGACCTGAAGTATTAATTACTCCACTATATACTGGTGTTGCAAATTCACTTTCAACTAATGCGTTTGTTTTCATTTTTATATCTTTGAAATATTGTTTTAACATCTTTCCAAGAAGATCATTACCAATTGTGCTAATAAATAAAATATCATTACCAATTCTATGAAGATTTTCTGCAATATTATGTCCTACTCCTCCTCTATTTTGATTGACAGTTCCTTCTACACTTACTTCTGGTAAAACTTCTGCTTTACTAATAAAATCTATAACACTAGCTCCAATAACTACAATCTTTGATGGAGTAACTTCTTCATTAAGAGTATCTTCATTAGGACTATTTGTTAACAAACTTAATTCATAAGCAATTGATGCTCCTACTTTTGCATTATTTTTAATTAATGCAACATTTGCACGAACTGTTTGAGAATTAGTGTGTGTGTTTAAATAATTTAATAAAAATGGAGTAGTAGCTTTCCCTTCAATGTGATGAATTTCTGCTTCTTTTAAGGCAGCATTAATCCATTTATTTACTTGATCTAATTCAAGAGCATCTTCTTTTGGAATAGGAACTGTGACAAGTATTCCCTTATTAATATGTAACTTTCTATTCCAATTAATAATTTCTGCAATAGTACTAGTTTCATTAATAGATGGAATATGAATATTAGAGTTTGGTACATAAAATTGTGGAAGAGTAGTTGTTCGATATCCATAAACAGAAACACTTTGTGTTTCTAAGTATTCAACTGTTTTATTAACATCTAATATAATTTTTGGACCAGCTGAAACAACACAAATTGGATTTGATCCAAGTTCTATAAGGTCAGCAGAAATATCCATTGTAACTTCAGCATTACGATGAACCCCTCCTAATCCACCAGTTACAAATACTTTAATACCTACCATTGATGCTATTCTTGATGTAGCAGCAACAGTTGTAGCACCCCATTGTTTTTTAGCAATTACTCCTGAAATATCACGAACACTAACTTTTTCAATTCCTTTTCTTTGAGAAAATTGTGAAATGAGATCTTTACTCATTCCAACATGGATTTTTCCTTCAACAATACCAATTGTTGCAGGTACTGCACCATTTTCTCTAATAATATTTTCTATTTCATTAGCAACATTTTCATTATCAGGATATGGTAAACCATGTGATATAATTGTTGACTCTAATGCAACAATTGGTAACTGTTGTTTCATTGCATTTTTTACTTCATCACTCATTTCAATCAATTCAATGAAATTATCTTTTTCTTTTTCATAATTCATTACTGAATTGGTTTTAAAGAATTTAATAATTTCATTTATTTCATTTTTAAATAAATATGATCCCCCTGATATAGAAATGAGAATTCCTCCACATATTATTATTGTAGCAAATAAAATATTTATGATGGTATTATTCATTAAGAGAATAATTTAAATTACATTTTTTTTAGTTCTTTCATATTCCATAGTTTTTATTTTATGTTTATTATTTTTTTTTTTTTAAGAATTTTTCTTTTAAATGGAAATTCAAATGGAAATTTTTATTTAAAATTAGTGTTTAACAGGTTTTGTTGATGACATGTTAGACACATCATATAAATATTAAAATAAATAAAATAATTGAACCACAAATTATTTTAGGATTATTGTATTGCCGTTTGGTTAGTAAATACCTTCTTCAATACTGAAAAAATAACAATGTTTATGTTGCAGTGTCATTTATTATAATAGAAGAATGAATAGTTGTAAAAAGTATATTTGGTAATATAAATGTATTATCAAAGAAAATGAATATGAATATTTTATAAATGAAATTATAGAATGCTATTGTAATGATAAGTTTATATTCATTATAAAATAAAAAAAAGTAAAGAATGAGGTGTTTTAATATCCATTAATTTTAAACAGAGAAGAGAAGGTTATTTAAATGAAGAATAAATACGTTGATGAAATAAGAAAAAACATTGATTCAATGAAAATAAAAAAAATGAAAAATAAAAAATAATTAATGAATAAATAAATAAATAATTTTAAAACATAAAAATAGGATTAATAATCTCTTGTGAACAAAGAAGCAAAGAAAATAAATCTTAAAGCACCTTTCTATTTAACTTCTTTTAAATTAAAAATTATTACATTTTTATTTAACAAACTTCTTAAAAATTTGAATAACAAATTTTATTTAAGTTAATGTTTTTAATAATTGTTATTTTCATTTGATATTAACCAATAAGTTTTTTAATATTTTCTTTTTTTTTTTTGTTATTTATCAAAAGTAAAAAGAAGATGAAAAATAATCTCACATTTTGTCTAATGTCATTTACTTTCATTTTAGACGTTGATGGAACATTGGCTTCTTCAAAGAGAAATGCTGTGAGTGAAATTGATAAAAAAGTTATTTTAGAAGAAAAAGAAAAAGGAAATAGAATTATTATTGCAACAGGAAGATCAATTCATGAAACAAAACATATTTTAGAAGCAATTCAATTTAATGATATTTTAATAAGCTCTAATGGAGCTCTTTCGCTTCAGGATAATAAGATATTAAATTATATGCCAATGAATGCATCACAAGCAAAAATAATTATTCAAATTTGTAAAGAACAAAACTTAAATGCATGTGTTGTTAGTTGTATAAAAACAAACGATATGTTTAAAGAATTATTTTCAGAAATTAAAGAGTATCAACCAACAGAAGGAGAAGAATTTTTAGATATTGTATTATATGCTAAAAATTCACAAGAAAAAGAACAATGGATAGAATTACTTCAAAAAAATGTTGGTAATGAATTAATTGTTAAAAATTCAGGAGATGTTATTATTGAAGTTTTTAATAAAGATTTAAATAAAGGAATGACATTACAAAGATTATATGAAATGAATTTGCTTGGAGAAGGTAAAAGAATTGTTTATGTAGGAGATTCAGATAATGACATTCAAGCACTCCAATTTGTTAGAAAGATTGGTGGAATTGCAGTTGCAATGGGTAATGCTTTTGAGAGAGTTAAAAAAGAAGCAACTTATGTTACTACAGATGTAGATAATAATGGAGTTGCAAATGCCATTCATTGGGTTTATTCTTCAAAAAAAATAAATTGAATTAATTTATTAATGATTTAACTTTTTTTGAATTTTTTTCCATTATTTCATTTTGATGTTCAATCATTTTAGAATGAACTTCTAGTTGTTGTGAACTTATTTTGATTTCTTCATTTAATTGATTTGACAATTCTTTCATTTCATTGACATGGTTCTCTAAAATATTCATTTTCTCATTTAATTCTTTATCTACTGTATTTTGGTGAATTTTTTGTTTTATACAAACTTCTTCTTGTTTTTCTTGTTTGTTCATCTTTGTTTTTCTTCTTCTTTCGTTTTTTTCTTTTTTTTGTTGTTGGTTTTGTTTTTGGGTTAACTTCTCTTCTTTTTTTTCTTGATTGTTATAATCTTTTTCAACTCTTTTTTGAATATCATTAAGTCTTTTTTTAGAATAACGTCGGTTATTTTTTCTAAATAACTCTCTAAGAGATGGTAAAAACCATTTGATTTTATAGAGATGTTTCTTTGTCTCTTGTTGTTCTGAATCGATTGTAATAAGGTCTTTATTGATTCTTTTTAAATGTTGATTTTGTTGCTTTAATTGACTAATCCCATTTTTTCCTATATCAATTGATTCATTAGTAAGAGCAATAGAGTTATTAATGAGATTAATATCAGATTGAATTATTTGATTAAATTTATTGTTCATAATCTTTTTCTTACTGAAACAAAAAGTGTTATTTAAATGACGTTTTGATAAGATTGTATCTTTAAGTTAGATGATAAATTCAAGAAAGAACGAAAGAATGAAATAACGAAAGAAAGAAAGAAAAATAAATGGAGATAAATAAATTCCAGAATTTGGTTTTGTTTTTATATTTTGAAAAAAGAGGAACTTTAAAATTTATATTTATTTAGTGATGGCAAAATGTCGTTTTTTTGCGTTAGAAATTAGAGAGTTTACAAGTTATTTAAATTATAGAACATTAGAAAGATTGAGAATTGTTAATAAACGATATTTTCAAATAACACAAAAATTATTACAAGTAAATGTATTTGATATTGATGGTAAACGATTTGTTAATTCTCTGATTGAATCAAACACAATTAATATTTTACCTACATATACACATCCTACAAGCAATCACCTCTTTAAGAATTTGAATTGGGTTGGTTCAATTTTTGGAAATCCAACAATAATTTTTGATTATAGTGCTGTTGTTTCTCCTAGTCAAATGGAAACAATAATGCAAATTAAAAGTGCTAAACAACTTGAGGTGGTTATGGATGTTGATTCTGTTTTAGGTCATAAAAGTAGAGTTGAAAAAATAGTTAATCAATTTCCTCAACTCAAACAACTTAAATTATCAATTGATCCTGGTGAAGGAAATGAAAATCAAAGAGATGCACTTCAACATTTAACTAAATTAGTTCATCTCACTTCTCTTCAAACATTTTCATATCATCATAATTTCATATACTTTAATAAACTTAATTATCTTAATATATTTATTAATGATAGTATTGAATTGGATTACTTTCTTAATGACATTCCTCAACTTATTACTGTCCAACGTCTTACTCTTAGAACAAATAATGAATTCCAATTACCTCATTCCTCTATACTTCAATTAACATCATTAAATTCACTTGAAATATTAAATTTGTCAAAGTGTAATTTCAATTTTAGTAGTGAATTGGTTTCATTACAATCAATTTATCGAATTAAAAAGATCTTTCTTTCATTTGACATACACATTACTAATGAAATTATTGACCAACTGTACTTATTTCCACCTATCTTTATTATCCAACTTAGTTTTACAATTGATGGTAATAATGAAATTCCAAATAGATTACTTCCTCCTAATGTTTGTATTTCTAATGCAACAATACAAGAAGTAGTTCAAGAAAATGATTTTATAACTTCAGTAATATCAAAAGTTGATGTATTAACAACAGATATACCTAATATTCCATTTAGTCCAAATGCATTAATTATTATTTTAAACCATATAACTGATTCAAGACTTCTTAGATTTAACAATACTAATTATTTAATTTCTGTATTACTTTGTGGTGATTTAGGTGATGATTCAATTCACTCACTTCTTACATTAAAATATCTTAAAAAATTTAAATTATTTGATGGAAAAATATCAACACTCTCTTTCCTTTCTCATTTTCATTTAGATACATTAGCAATTGTTGATTGCACTTATCCTATTAATGACTTTCATTATATTACTGAACATACTTCACTTTTAGTCATTACATTATTAGTTTCACATGAATATTTGACTCAAGAACAAAATTCTAAATTAATGCAAATGCCATTTCTTCAAATGCTACGAACTTATTATTGTTCAATGTCAATTGATAAAAAGTTCCATCCATTTAGAATTCAATACTAAAATTCTACCCTTTTTTTGTCATTGTAACCTCTATTTCATTCCTTTTTTACTAGTTTTAAAAAAGAACTTAAAATAAACAATATAGTTCATGTCTCAACAAAGTCCTGTTCATAACCAAACATTTGGTTTTGATCATTCTTCATCATCAAGTTCTTCTCTTGTTATTTTTAACCAAATTGAACGAAAAATTAATGGTAAATTAATAAACGAACGTGTTCCTGTAATATTTGCTTTTGCAATAAATGGTAAAAGAAAAGAAATTTTTGATAATGAATTATTACCACCTCATCTTAGCGAAAAAGACTCAAAAATTAATTGGAAATCCCCTTTAGATAAAAGTTCAGTTATTCATATGGCTGCAATTTATGGAAAAACAAATTTTGTTAAACAACTAATTTCAGTTGGAGTTGAAATTGCCGTACAAAATAATGATGGAAATACTCCACTAATTGCTGCAATTAAAGCTGGAAGAACTAAAATTGCAGTAGTTTTAGCTCGTAAAATGTCTAAAGACCAAATTAATCATCAAAACAAAAAAGGAGAAACTGCATTATATTGTTGTGTTATAAAAGAAAATACAGTTGTAATGGAATCACTTATTAAACATGGTGCAAATGTTAATATAGCAACACAAAATGGAACAACTCCATTAATGTTATCATTGTATAAAAACTTTCCTGACATAATTAAAATATTACTTAATGAAAATGCTGACACAACTTTAGTTGATTCAAATGGTCAAAATTGTCTTCACTACTATGCTAGAACAGAAAAGTATCAACCACAAACTATAAATTATATTCGAGCTATTTCAAAAAATAAAACACTCTTCAATTCTCTTGACAAAAGTGGTCATAAACCAATTCATTATGCCATTGAAGTTGGAATAGCTGATATTATTAACCACTTTCTTTCTATGTCTTCTTTAAAAGATGTTGGAATAGTATACACTGAAGTAGAAACAGTTTGTAAGTCAACTCAAAGAAAAAGGGCATTAACTGGAAGAGATAGAGTTAGTGTTCTCATTAAAACTGATTCTTTAGGTTATGAAATTAATGCTACTAATAAACCCAAAGAAATGGATGATTATATTAACAATGAAGAACGTCAACAAAAATGGGATGAAATGATCAAATTTTATCAAGACAAACATAAATTTCATCCAAAGCTAATTTTCAGATTATATAAAGGAGTTCCTTGTAATAAACGTAAAGACTTATGGAAGGTAATGCTTGGGATAGATGAAATAATAAAGGAAAATGAAGGTGAATTTTCTAAACTAGCTTTGTTGGAAAGGGGTATTGAAGAAGATGATCAGATTCATAAAGACGTAATTCGAGCTCATCAAAATAATGTTAAGTTTATGTGTAAATTCAGTGATGGACAGAAAAAATTGTTTTTAACATTAAGGGCATATGCCAATAAAGACACTGAAGTAGGATATGTTCAAGGACTTGCTGATTTATTTGGTTTTTATGTTTTAGTGTTTAGTACTGACGAAGAGGCATTTTGGAGTATGTACCAAACAATGAACTTACCAAAGTATCAACTAAGGTGTTGTTTCTTAAGAGGATTTCCTGGTGTTCAAAAGTTTAAAACACTAGAAACATTAATGCTCAAAAAATACCACCCAGAAATTTACACAAAAATTATGAAACTAGGAGGATATGATAGTCTTTATCCTCATTTATTAGAATATTATGCGTTATGGTTTTCAAGACTATTTACAGGAGACCTTGGTATTTGGATTTTAGATATTATCATTGTTGAAGGTTGGCAACTTACACTAAGTGTCGCTTCAACAATCTTCTTTTTATTAAAAGACAAAATTTTGGACGAAGAAGATGACTTAATGTCAATCGATATTTTATTAAAAAAACCTCAACAATTAGTATCTGGTTTCGACAAGTTTTTATTCATCAAATATGTTAAAAAGAATAGAATTCCTCCTTCACAAGTTGATAAATGGGCATCTCAATGTATAGAATCTAATTAACATTTTTTCACTTCTTTTGTGTTTTTCTTGAAACTAAAAAGGAACTTAGAAAAATATTATGACCGAACCTATGGATATCATCAAAAATATTGAAGAAGATGATACTTTTGAAGTCATCCAAGATAAAACAAAAATAACTGAAGCTGCTAAAAACCCAATCCAATGGTCAACTCACTGGGAAGATAATCAACGAGATGAATATGTGAAAAAAGTCCAAAACGCCTTAAACCAAAAGTGATTGTTTTTTTAAAATTTAATAACTTAATAATTTATAAAAAAAAAGAAGAAATAATAAGAAATATAAAGTAATTAATTAAGTATTAATAGATTTTTCATTTATTCTTCCTAGTTCAGGGGAGACTAATCCCTGAGCTGTTTAAAAAAAAGAGTAATCTCTTTGTTGAACATATTCTTTAGGTTTTTCTTAGAAAATGAGGAAAGCATTTCTTTGTTTTATTTCTCCTAATTAAGGGTTTTCAAACTTCTTCTGCTTATTCATTCTTTTTAAGCCTTTGTTTGTTTTCTATCTTAATTTTAAGGAATTTCATTTTTCTTATTTTATGAAAGAGAGAAGGAATCATTTCATTACTACTGTATTACTTTGACTAATCTTCTTTTAGTCTTACCCACACTTCAGTAGATTCTTATATTACATCCATGTAATATTCTACTATATTCTCTTGCTGCACCCTTTGCACCATTCCCTAATACATTTCTAATTCAAATACATCATCATAACCAAATAATAACTGTGAGATTCAAAGCTTGAATTTGTACTAATGTTTGTGTGTGTATTTCAGACATGCCATCTTTGATCTTATGAATAAGAAATAATAAAAAAGGTCAATTATTAGATATATCCATTATTGGATTTTCTTCATACTGAGAAGTGTTTATTTCAGTTTCTTCAATATGCTCTATTGGTGTAATAGAGTTCATTTCTAGTATGATTGCATTAGATTATTCTTCTTCTAATGTGCTGTCAGAATTGAATGTGTAAAACATTAAGTCTTTCATATTTTTTATTATTATTGTTCGTAGGATTTTGGAGAAGTCTAATTGTAATTTTAGTGATTTTACTCTTCTTACTGATTCTTTATGTATTAGTCCATTTATAGATAATATAACAGGTATTATTTCTACATATATTAATTCTTTATTATTTCTTATTTTCTCTTGTAAATCTTTGTATTTATTTATTTTGTGAATATAATTTAATTCTAAATTATTATCTTGACATATAACAACATCTATAATATATCATTTCTTTTCTGTAATATTTTGATAATATATATCTTATCTTCTAGCATGGAAAGAATGGTCACTAACCAATAAATCTTTATTGTAAGTTATTACCACTTCATCATTATTAATACATTTTGGATGATTATTAAAATCAATTGCATCAAATTCATTAAAATGTGTAATTAATATGTGTTTATATATTTGTTTACATACATAATCATGTTTTAATATTTGATTCTTTTTCATTACATCATAACAAGATATGAATAATAGATGCAATTGTGTTATGACAATGTTTACAATATTTTAAAGCATCATTTTTGGAGTATTTTTGATTTAATATTTCCTGTCATACTTACTCCTTCTTGCATTTTTACTATTTGGAGGAATGAATTTCTTTTTATATTTAATGACATCCATGTTGCTACTGTTAATTTCTTATCATTGAAAGTTCCATTTGCATTTCTTATATATTCACTACATTTCTTTTCTTTCCATTCATTTAAATATCTATCATTTAATTCATTATTTACCCATTCAAATACTTTCTTTACATCTTGTTTTCTTTCATTTATTTCTATTATATTCATTAATTCATTAAAATTAATATTCTTACCAAATGTTTTCTTCATTCTTTTAATTATTCCATTTGGATTTTCTTTTATTGCTTCTATCATTTCTCCTATTCCTGTGTTTGATTTCCACTTATATTTTAAATATATTCTTAATAATTCTTTACCACATTCATCTCTTGCTGACATTAATCCAATTCCCAATTCATTTATTTTAACATATAATCTACTTTTTGGGATATTTCTACTGTATAATTGGAGTTGTATCAATGAATTTTCTTATTTGTTTATCTATCTTCTCCAATTCTCCTAGTTTCCATGGGACAATACAAAATCCATATCTTAATTTTGAGATTATATCACTATTAATATTTCTTATTGTATTGAGAATGCTATATTTCATATCTAAATAATTTACAAAAATAAAAAAAGATGCAAAATATTTTGCATCATTAGAATATTCAACTTTGTTATATTTTACTCCTAAAATAAAAATAAAAAAATAAAAAAATATGATAAATACAGAATATATAAATATTTATGTTTATATTTTATAATCATTTCTATTCATTTTGTATGAAATATTAATGAAGTAGCTTATTTGATGAATTATAATTATTTTTATTCTTTTTATTCTTTTATTTATATGTTATTTATCTATCGTATTTTTATATATTTATTTTTATATTTATTTCTCTGTTTATATTATTTATATCATTGTGTTATTCTTATTATCTATATATTATTATATTATTCTTATTTTATTATTTTTATATTTATATTTTCTATACTTTCTTATTGTTATTCTTTTCTATTTAGTTGTATTTGTTTATTTGAATATTCATCTTTTCATCTTTTATATTATTATCATTTATATCTATTTTCATTTTATATTTATTCTCTTTTGTTTTATATTAATATTAATTTTATCTTTTATATTTTGATTTTATTATTATATCATTGATTATCATTTCTCATTTTATTTATCATTTATTCTTATTATTCTTTTGTTTTATATTCTATATCATATATTCATATCATTTTCATTTATATTTTATCACTTATTATATGTTATAATAACATAACACATATGATTAAATATATAATAAATATCATGATGAAGTTATACATATAAATAATAAACATAAAAAAGAATAAAATATTTTCAACAATAAAATAATATTAATTAATTTACATCATTAAATTAGACACTATTTATTGAATATTTCTAATTTTTACAATAAAAATACACATTTTATTTCATTCTTTTCTTCTTTTATCATCTCTTTGTTTTATTACTTTTATATTCTTTCTTTTTATATTCTTTTATATCTTGATATTTTTCTATTATTTTCATTTCTTCTATTATTGATTTTGTTCAATTTATGTTGATAAATGTATTTGTCAATGAATTGAAATATTTTTGATAAATTCATCTTGTACTTCAATGTGTGTTTTAAATAATTAACATTTTATCATCTGGTTTAACTGTACATTTGATTTGAACGAATGTTGCAAATGAATTTACACTACAAGTTTAAATGATGAAAAACAAGAAGATTTGATTACATTCAATGTTCATATTGTAAAGTCGAATAATAATAACATGATGAAACATAAAAGAAATGATGAGTAAAACAATGATATATGATATGAATGAAGAAAGACGACTCAAATGAAGTATAAAACAAGTAATGATAAATATACAAGATAAAAGAAGAAGAAACAATAAAACCTTAAAACAAAATAAAAGGGAGTGTGAAAATAAAATAGTGATGAATATGAAAAACACAAAAACAAACGAATGAAACAAACAAGGAAATAATTTAAAGAAAAAAGGAAGATGAAATAAATATAATTTGAATGATGTATAGTTTTATGAAGTTATTCAAACCAACAATATGAATAGAAACCGGAATAGAGTTAGAAGGAAAAGAATCGAAACTGAAAGAATGAAAGACAAATCAATAAAACTTGAAAATGTGTATTTGAGATAACCAATAACACCACAACAACAATGATGAATAAATCCAAGAAGAAAAAGAAAACACACATACAAAGATATTCAATCGAAAACAAGACAATAAAATTTAGAGAATAGATAAACATGATATGAAAATATAGAATGAATAAATGCAATGATGAGATGATATGAAAGAGATGAGATAAAGAAGAAATAATAAAAGTAAATAGATGACATGAATGAAGAACAAATGATAGGAAAAGAAGAA
>NW_001915113.1:0-22404 GCF_000208925.1 Entamoeba histolytica HM-1:IMSS
AGTTTTTATAATAATTTCATAGTTGTTTTTCTTTAGTTTCATTATAGTATTTTTATTGTTAATTTTATTGTTATATATTTCAAAAAATAAATAAAAATAAAATGCAATCGGAAGGAGTTGAACCTTCGACCCTCACGTTTTGTTAACAAGTTCGATTCTTTAACAAAGTAAGAAAGTGTTTTACCACCTAAACTACGACTGCTTTTCAAATTTTTGAATTAAATGGCTATTCTTTACTTTTTTGAAATTATTTAAGAAATGAATTTTTTGCATTAATTCATGAATATCTTATTAGTATCATCTGCACAAACACTATAAACAAGCATATGTGTTTCATCATTCGAGAGTATGTTTTCATTGTTTTAAATTAATGAAAATAATTATTACAACTATGAAATTTTCACATATGTTTTATTTTCAACGACTCAATTATTCATTTAATACTACTATAACCAATACAATTATTAATATCTTTTTCATTGAAAAGTTATGGTGTCGTTTTCATTTTATTTCATTTTATTTCATTTACGTTGTATTTATTAATATGTGGCATATTTCATTGTTAAATTATTCTTAATTTTGTTCTTCAATAACTTTCATCTCTTTATGAACATTACTTACAATAAAATGAAATTAATAAACTTGAAAAATACTATATTTAAACGATTCTTTATGTTATTGAATTAATAGTCTTTATTTTCAATGACAGATATTATGATAACATGTTCTTTATCCATACTTTTTAACAAAATTCTATTCTAATTCCTCATTTGCTTATTTTATAAATTTAAGTGAATTTATCTCTGATAAAACTTAACTACACCACTCATTTATATAATGGTTATTTTTTCTATACAATGAATTAATTAAACAATTTTTATATTATTTTAGTTCTTAATTTCACATTTCTAACACTCATTTGTCAACTTTTCTTAAAACAAATTCATCTTGTTATCATTAGTAGATTTAAGTTTCTTTGCTTTTGATCAAAAATATTTTAGTATTATTTGTATATTCTTTTAATATAGAATTTGTGTATATTTTGTCTTATTCAATGTTACTTTAATAGGGGTTAGTTGGTACTACAAACTTTGTTTCTTTTGGATTTTTTTTAACTAGTTTTATTATTTGTTTAAAATTTCTTGGATTATTTTGTCTACAGTCATTTCTTTGAAATAAACAAGTTTTATTCAATGACAATGAATATGTTTATCATTAATATAGTTGTTATAAAAATCCAATTTAATTCTGTCTTTCAACAACATTATGACTAAATAAATATTTCTAATCAATAAAATAAACTCATTCATTTTTAGTTTGAGAATATGTTCAATTGAACCAAATAGAAATGTTCATTGTTTACATCATTTCTATTGTTTTATTTGGTCATTTTCATTATTTGTTAAAAAAAATTACTAATTCATATATAAGTAAAATAGCTTCAAAACATTGACAGCTAATGTCTATTATTACAATGATACTATCAAGTCTATGCTTTGATATAAATCGAGAGTAAACATTATTTAATGACAATAATAAATACAACAAGTATTGAATGTTTTAAATAAATACATTATATATAATTACAATTTAATGAATAAATTCTACTAATCAGTACAAATATCATAATACATAACAATCACAAACATTAAGCAGTAAAGATAAAATAATATTAAAATAATTTCAATTAAAATACAATTTTTAATCCATTCTATTTATTTTTTGTTTCAAATCCTTCATTCTACAGAGATATTTTCTGCTAATCACTCATTCAATACTAACTCCTATTCAAAACGAAATCAATAAAATAACTCTCTCAAATTCTATAAATTATATTAGTTGAAATTAAACTCATTTTAATGTTTAATATCAATAAAACATCCATTTCACATTTCACTAATTGTAGTTGATATAGAAATTGATTTTAATGAACTACAGTATTTAAAGAAATTCAACACCTCATGAATCAACTTTTATTTATATTTTAATTCAGTACTTCTATCGTACTTTATATATCATACTTTATTATTTTCAATTCTTCCTTTTCTTTTCAATTCTTTTAGTAATTAAATTTGGATAATATTATTTCTTTATTTATTCTTCAAACTTCAAACAATTCATTTTTTATTATAAATGTGATATGATTCAATATTATGAAATAACCTTCTTAAACAATTATTCTGACATTATGAATTAAAAATGAAATTATTCATATTTCATTGAAACACTTTAACAACAATTTCTACATTAATAAAATTCATTAATATCATCAAAGCACACTGACATTATTATTGAGTTTTGTCATAATTTCATTCTTTTTATGTTTTATACTTTTCATTATTCTGCCATTCAACTATACTATGTTAAAAAATTTGTCTTTTTAATAACTTCTCTTTACTGTATTAATTTATATTACTCAATATTATTTTATTGAATCATCCCTTGCAACATTACAACATAGTTTTTATATATTTCTTATTTTGTTATTTCAAATTCATTAAATCAATATCTTTTAATTTCTTTTGATGTAATTCAATAAACACTACCAATAAATGAAATTATTTTATTCTCTCTATATTCGTGTTGACTTAATATTATTATTCTTATAATTTTTCTGTTTAGCTTTTTCTTGATTTTCATTCCTTATTATTTTATTTTCAACTATTACAATTATTTGTATTGTTTTGTCTATTTACAAGTACATAACTAATATTAACTTCTTCTTTAGTTTCCCCTTTAATAATTGTCATAATTTTCATTTCTAAGTTATTGTCGTTTTTCAAAAATAAAAACAATGAAACTACTTTACTAACTACCTCAAAAATTTTTCATTCCTCCAAGTTGTGTTGCTACTAATATGTTTCTTTTACTTCTATAATATATTTCATTTGGTACATAAATGATAATCTTCTTTTTTCTTTATTTTGAATGTCACTCAAACATTTTCCAAAGATAAGTGCTAGTTTAATTTCATTTTTTAAAGTTATGTGTTGACTACAAATTTCCTCTTCTAGAAAAACACACTATAATCTTTTATTATAACCAACTTCAATTCCAACTACTTTTTTTCTAATTGTACTTTTTACTTTTATGTTGTATTTTGTTCCTTTTTCTGTTTTAAATAAATAATTTACAATTACTCTTTAACCTAATACAAGGATTTTCTGACTGACACACACCATTAACTTATGGCATATTTATTGCTATTGCCAATTCATTTATATTAATTACAAACAAAGAAATAATGAAATAGTACATAAAATACATATAATAACCATATAGAAATAATATTAAATATTAAATTGTTTGGAGCTGAAAGAAACTTGTTCAATTCTATGATTAAATGAATTAAATGATGAATGTTTTGTATCATTGTAAATAACTTAACCAAATCCACTATATTGAAAATAGCTATTTATTGAAATTGAATAAATATGAGAAACAACTTTTAGTCTCAAAAATAAAGAAGATAGTAAAACACAAAATAATTTAATATTCATTCACTGATATTATTAAATACCTTTTAATAATTCATAATTATTTTAAATCATTAACCAGAATAAAAAATATATTAAATAATATTCTAAAATAAATGATAAATTAACAAAATAAGGATATTAATTATTAATGTCATTATTTCATTTTCCAAATAATTAAATCTTGAAGACTTTGGTTTATAATCAATGTTAATGAATTATAGATACGAACAAACCACTTGTTAGAATAACTTTTCAATTTATTTTTAATTAATACATTGAAACATAAAAAAAAAATAACATAAACCTCTTTTAAAAAATTATTCTTTGCTTTCTCATTCAAATTAAAAATATTGTTTTTTTGATTAATTCTATTCAAAACAAGACAGAGATGTCTTGGAGTCAATTGAATAAACTAGACCTTTCTTTTATTTAATTATTCTCTAATGAAATCTTTCCTGAACTAACATCTCTTAATACTAATTCTGTCAATGTCAGGAATGCTCTTTCAATATTTTCCCCTGTTTTAGCAGAACATTCAAAAAATTCAGCATTTAATTCTTTGGCTTTATTCTTACCTTCATCTGTTGTAACTGTACGTTGAGAAGAATCACACTTATTACCAATGATCATAAGAACATGATTCCCTGGGTTATATTTTTCTAATTCTTGTACCCATTCATCAATATGTTCAAAGGTGTTTCTATTTGAAATATCATAAACAATAATAGCTCCAACAGACCCTCGGAAATATCCTCTAGTAATGCACCTAAATTTTTCTGAACCAGCAGTATCCCAAATACGGAGTTTTATTATAGTGTCTTGAATCTGAACATTTTTCGTTCCAAACTCAACTCCAATAGTTGACTCATACTCTTCTCTGAAAGTTCCATCTTGAAACCTCATCAAGAGACAAGTCTTTCCTACAGAAAATTCTCCAATAATAATAAATTTAAAAATATAATCGATAGATGACTCATTAAAAGTATTACTTGAGATTGTGTCAGCATCAACAACATCTAGTGCTGTTGGTTGTTGTCTTTGAGTTGTATCTTTTCCACAGCACTAAAAACAATTATAAGTTATCTTTTAATTTCAGAAATAGTAAAAACCGCAAACTGACATTGTCTTTTTATTAGAAGTTCAATTTTTTTCTTTCATTTTTATTTTTATTAATTTTTTTTTTGAAAAGGATTATTTAAAGTTTCTTTAATAATAAACAAGATAAAATCTGATGATTGAATCATTTTTACAGGAAATAAAACAAACCTGAAAAGAAAAATGAATAATTCAAAATTATACAAACTAACATTAATGAAAATACTTAGACTTATTAGACAAATTGAAAAATGAACACTATAAATGAGTATAATTTATCTATAAGAAAATTAAAATTAAACAAACCGTTAATAATTCTGTGCAAGAAGCTCGATCTTTACTTTCAAAAACAAAACACTTATTAATAAAATCTACAAAATCAACTGGTGCTTTAGTTATATCTCTTAAACCTTCTGCTCCATACACTGCTGTTTTAAACATTCCTTTAATTACCCCATGTTCTTTATATGGGGGTTGTGTTTCAAACAACTCCTGAGCAACACATCCAATACTCCAAACATCAACTTTCTCATTATATGGAATTTGTTTAATAACTTCTGGAGCCATATATGATTTAGAACCAGCCCTATTTGATGGGTTAGAACTAATTCTTACAACTAATCCAAAATCAATAATCTTGACATTATAATTTCCATCTAACATAATGTTAGTAGTTTTAATGTCTCTATGAATAAATCCTTGTTTATGAATATATTCTAGCCCTTTTAATGAGCATTGAATAACATAAGCTATATCTTGTAATGGCATTGGTTGATTTTTTATTATTGTTTTTAATGTCCCTAATGAACAATATTCCATAGAAATAAATACTTGATTACCAAATAACCAACACCCAATCATTTTGATTAAGTTTGGGTGATCCCACAATTTCATACGAGCAACTTCAATTCCCATTTTTTCTGATCGTTCTTCTACCGAATGTTTTAATACTTTTAATGCAACATATCCTTGTTCATCTATTCTTTGAACTTTATAAACATCTCCAAACCCACCTTTACCTACTGAAACAAAATTTTTATAATACTTTTTAGGGTCATCAGTTAAGCAATATTGTTTTAATTCATCTTCTGGGTAAATTATTTTTTTACCAATTTGTGGTTTCTTCAAATATTCATCTTCTTCTATCATAATTTCTTTTTTATTTCCTTGTGTTACAGAACGTTTTTTTGTGATAGCTCGTAATATTTCACATAAAACTGCAAAATGTTCTACACATTCATCAGGATATAACATATTTTTAATACATATATCTCTACAACTATTAAGTAAATACGCTAATTTATTTGATGTGAATGTACGAACTTTAATAATTACTGGAGGACGAATGAATTGTTCACAAGTCATTAAAGTATTATAAGTCATATTTAATTCATGATCATTTGAGAAAGAAAGAATAATTTTTCTGATTGCAGTATTAATTTCAAGAATATAATTAGCGTGAATAGTAAAAGAAACTTTAGAAGATAAAGGACAAATAGTTAAAGGGATATGAGGGTTATCACCGAATAAAATAAATTCACCGTTATAAATAATCATTTGTCTATGAGCCCAAGCTGTTTGACCTCTTTTTTTACATTTAACAGAATATTTTTTTTTAACGATGTCATGTTTAAAGTCTTCTTCAAAAAATCTAGAAAGAGGGTGAAACGATAAAGTTCTTAATAAATAAAATATTTGTACAGTATCACTATAAGATTGTGTTATAATATAATGAGTTGTAGCATTACCAAAAAGATCATTCCAAATAATTTTAATTTTATCATCAAGTCCAACTTGTGATAATGATGAAAATAAAATTTCTTCACGTACTTTTGCATGTCTTAAGAAAAATATTTTTCTTAAATTAAAATTAAAATATAACATACGATACTCTGTTCTTTTACCAAATGTTATTGCTACATCAAAACATATTTCTGTTAAAAAAGTTTTTTTACTGTCTGGTATTTGTTGTAACTCTTTAATAATATGTAATGATTCATCATCAAGTTTTCTTTGTTGATTCTGCATGAATAATTATTTATTTAATTTATTTCTGTTTTAGGGTTTTTTTATTTTTCTTCTTTTTTATTCAAATAAACTATTTATTAAAAATAAAATCATTAAAAATATATTGAAAAATGAAAGAAATTAAATTTATTCTAATGCTTCAATTGTAACATCTTTCACATCAGTTAAAATTGTAATTTTAAAATTAGCAAATGTATTTGGTTTCATTGTTGATGGAATAACAATAACTTCTAATCCATCTTCTTCATCAACTTCAAAACAAGTAAATACATTTCTATTTCTTACCCATGCTTCTGGTAAATTAACTAAGTTATCTTCATTTATATCATCAGCATCTAATTTTTGTTCAAGATTAACAAATACTGGTAGTCCAATACTTTCAATCTTTCCTGATGCTCCAATAAATTGTGATAATAAAATAATAATGTCTTTACATTCTTCTTTATTGTATTTTGCTTTAATAACATATTGTGGATTTGTTACAAATGATTCAGGATCATCAACACTTCCTCCAGCTGTTCCTTCTTTCCATTCACCATTAACTGAAACAATATTTGACCATTCTTTTGTTAATTCTTTAATTATAACATTTTCTTCTTCATAATAAATCTTTAATTTAAATTCTCCAACTTCTCCAGCTTCTGAAGTACATGGAACTAAAATATATTTTCCTTCTCTTAATTTAAAATTCTTTCCAACACAAACATTTGAAATCAAATTTGTAGTTTCTTCAACTAATTCACCAAAGTCAATTTCTTTTCTATCAGTTTGTTTAGTTTCAAAAAGATAAAATCCAATTTTATTTTTATTATCAGGTTGTTCCATAGTAATAGACATTTTAGTGTCTTTCTTAGTTTCAATTACATATTGATAATTATGATAAAATTCATATGGACTTCCTCTATCAGCTCCTCCATTACTAGTTTGTGTCCACTTTTTACTATCTTCAAAGAATTTCCATTCTTTATTATAATCAATTGGAATAAATTCAATAGCTTCCATATGTTCTGTTGAAACAGCAATTTGGAATTTACCATGATAAGGTTCTGGATTAATACTAGAAATTCTATTAAGATTAGTTGGAATAATAACATAAGAACCAGCATCTAATTCAAATGAATGTTCAATATTATCAGAAGCCATAGTATTTAAGAAATTTTCATCTATTTTAATAACTTCATTTGGATCAAATAAAGTTAATGGTCTATTTTCATAAAATACTTGATCATATTTAACAATAAAGAATGTAACTCTATTATTAATATTATCTTGTTTTAAACATACTTTAATATGTAATTTTCCTGTTAATGTTAATAAAAATTGTGGATTTTCATACCATTTAGGATTAGAAATAATATTTCCTGCATCAAATCCTTTTTTCCATTCTCCTTCAAGAACAATTCCATCTAATTTTTTTTCTTCTACTGGAACTGGTGTAAATTTCATTGAAACTTTAAATTGTGGTAATACTTTTTCTTTCTTTTTTTTCTTTTTATCATTTCCTGTTCCAGTTTCTTCAGGTTGTCTAACTTCTCCAATATCTGGTTCAAGAATGTTTTTAGGTTTCTTTATACTTTGAACATAATGTAATTCTTGATCACTTTCTTTTATATCTGCCATATTTAATTGATAAAATCCAACACATTTACTTCCAATTAAACGTGGTTTATATAAAAAGAAATGAATGTTTGGTCTTGCACTATTTATTGGAAAATATAATGTTTCATCTATCTTTAATGTTTTACTTGCTTTCTTTTTTGTAGTAATGTATGTTAAATGATCAACATCACATACAATATATCCTAATGCACCATCTTTACAATCTTCAAATTGAATGGTAAGCATTCCTACTTTTCCCATTTTAGGTTCTCTTCCTGCTCTTTCTCTCGGTGTTTTAGACATTTTTTATTATTTGGTTTATTCAGTACTTTTTGCAAATCTATTAATATTTTCTTTTCTAGTTTAAAGGCGAATCTTATAATCTATTTTTATCGTTTTCTTAATTTTTAGTTTTGTTTTTTACTTCTCTTCTTGATGTTTTTTTTTCTTTTTTCCTTTCATTTGTTTTTTCTTTTTTAATTTGTTATAAATTTTTACACTGAATAACAGTTTTGGAGTAAACCACTTGATAAAAAAATAACTTAGTCAAATAAAAGAAGAAAAATTAGAAAGAATATAAAAGGAGTTGAAATAAAGCAGTAATATTACTAATCATAAAGAATTAAATATAATATTTCCATTGTGGGAAGTAAGACATTATAGAGAATAGTTAATACTATAAATATAAACAATAAACATACTACAACTATATTCAATTATTAGAAATGAAGTATATTTTAGTTTCTCTTCTATTTCTATTATTCTTTTTTGTCATGTTCTATGTTTGTTTGATGTTTGTGTGTTAGAAATTAACTATTAACCAAAAAGAGTTTCAATTAACTTATTCTATTAAAGTGAATTTAATCATTTTATGGTTCAGAAGGCTTTAATTAATGAGAATATGAATTGTTAATACTTCCTAACAATTCAATTATTTTATTTTTTTGTTCATTATTTCTTTTATTGTTATTTATTATTTTATTTACTCAATTTTGGTAGAAATTTATGTGTTTCATGATATTATTTAGTTTTTTCTCTCTATTCTTTCTTCATTTTTTCATATATTCTCTTCTTTTTATTATACTTTTTATTTTACAATTATGAGTATGGTTTATTTTTCTTTCTTCAATTCCAGTTTTTCAATATTTTGTTCTTTGGTTCTTTTTTTCTTTCATATCATGTGTTTATTTATTCTTTTAATATTTTTATTAATATCATCATTTCATATATAATTTCATTGTGTATTATGTATGAAGTTATTCTATTGTTGTTTGTATTGAACAAAACATGATAAATATAAATCATCAATACTATATCAAACTGATACAATTACATATTGTAAATAAATGAAAATAATAAAAAATGAAAGAAGTAATGAAGTAACATATATTTAAATGAAAAAGGCACTTAATATAAAATAATAAAGTTATTGTCATTATATTATTTTCAACGTTTTACTGATAATTTCAATATACAAACATTATTTCATTTTTTTTAAATAATTTTTATAAGAAATTATTCAATATTTCATTTATTTATTCTTTGTATAGATATGATATAAGTTAAAATAAATGTTTCAATAATATTCAATAATAATAACTTTAATGAATAAACCCAATAATCTAATGAGTTTGTTAAAAAAAATAAGAGTAAAATAATATTATTTATATTATGTATTTATTAAATACAACTTTTAATGCTAAAATCATCAAAATAAAATAACTGTCTAATTCCATTACTTGTTTTTCTATTTTTAATTGTCTTTATGAGACTATAATTCAGTCTCTTGTTTATTCATTGGTACTTAAAGAAATATAAATAGTTTTAAAAATATATAATATTATAAAAATTAAATTTAATAATTAAAGGAAAATGACAAAAGAATAATGTAAAAGAAATACAAAAATTTTATTACAAACATAAGAGAATAAACAAAAGAAAGGAAATGTGAAAGATTTAGAGAAGAAGTAATAAAATTCAAAGGAACGAAAACCAAAATTATATGAAAATGACAATCAAAATAAATAAGAAGGTTTAGAATAAGTTAAATTACAAAAAAATATTCATAACATCTAAAGGGTAAAATAGAAATAATAGAAAATATAATTCAGATAATATAAATTTAAAAATAATTATAGAAAAATAAAAATAGAAAAAATTTAAGGAAGAAGAGCAAAAAATAAATCAATTATGATTAACCTATATAATTGAATATCTCTTTCATAAAGGAAGAAAGGATCATACAATCAACTTGTGGATTTAAATATTTTTTGTATCTTTGTAGGTACAAACTAAGTAAATGTTTTTGAAATTTTCTTTTATTTAGTTAAACATCTATATAATCTGTCTAATATTTGTAAAAGCTATTTTATTCCTATTTAAAAAAAAGGATATTTTATCAACATTTGTTAATGAAAAAAAAACATACCTACATTATATTTTCAAGAATTTAAAGCTTATGAAGACAAAAATATACTTTTAATTAGTACCATTGACTCAATAGATATTAGAGTATATTTTAGTAAGGAATGAGTTAGTATTATTGATGAAATTTATAAGACTTTCCTTAAAATTAAAAACAACAATGTATTGTTAAATCAAAAAAGTATGGAAAGTAGATTAAATCAAATAACTGAGTATATGGTTATGACAATTAATTCATAAATGATATTAACTTCTTTCTTTTTTAATTATTTGAAATATTTACAAAAAATAAATAGTTAATCTTTATTTAAATGTCTTTCTTTTATTTTTCTAGGTTTAAAACAAATTAAATCAAAAAGCAATTTGCTTATTGTTTGTTAGCTGGAATAACTTCAGTCTTAACAGTAGTTGATTCGTCCTTTGGTGTCTTAATTTCAACAACATCAGGAATTCTAGCAGCTGGTCCATTCTTTCCAGATGGATCAGTATCTAACATAATGGTGACTTTAATACCAATAATACCCATACGAAGGAGGACACATCTAACAGCAGATGAATAGAATTGTCTAGTAGCATTACCAGATTTGATCATATATCCTTCCTTGAAGACCATTCCTTGAGCTCTTTGTCCTCTTAATTTACCAGAAATAGAAACTTCACATCCTTTAGCTCCTGAGTCCATAATAAGTCTCATGACTGATCCAACAGCTCTTCTGACTGGGAGACCTTCAGCAATCTTATATTTAATAGATTCAGCTTGAGAAACTGGGCAAAGTCCTCTAGCAAGAACCTTTTCAACATAAAGTTCAATCTTGTCTTTTGGGAATCCAAATCTAGCAATAAGGAGATTAGTTAATTCATGAATTCTTCTTCCTTTATCTCCAATAATGTTAGTGGTTCTTGTGGCTCTAATAATAATTTGGAATTTAGATCCATTCTTTCTAACTTCGACACCTGAATATCCATCAGCTGAAAGTTCTCTTTGAAGGAGTTCATTAAGTTCAGCATAGAAAACTCCATCAGCAACAAACTTGTGTTTTCTTGAAATGTTAGTCTTGAGAACATCAACATTGAGGGCTTTGGTCTTAGTTAAGCAGAACATTGCTTTTAGTTTTCTAGTTCTTCTTGTTTTATTTTTTACAAAAACCCTTTTTTTTCATTTTTTCTTATCATTTTTGATGTTTTATATAACATTTATAACCATTACTATTAAAATTATAGGTAATTAAATTAGATAAAAATGGAGAACTTCCAATAAAAATTGTACGTTAAATTTTATGTGAAATTTACTTTTTTTCAATTCTTGGTTATAAACATTTCTTTACTACAAAAAGTATTAAAACTATTCAAATGAAGTTTTGTATTGAACAATATTTGCTTAAAAAAATGGCAAATGAATTTTTTAATAAACTCCAAAAATAAAACCATATATAAAATAAAAATAAGTGAAATGAAAAATTAATAATTTGATGATTTGATTGAAACAGAATTAAAAAAAAATACTCATTTACTATTTAAAATACATTTATGATTATTGATATAAAGACTATTTTTATCTTTTTTAAATGATAGAGGTATTGAAAAAGTTATCAAGATGTTAAATATGCTTATTTTTTCTAGATATTTTAACTTATCAATGAATAAACATCTAAAAGAGTAATAAGTTGTATATATTTATTGGGTTGTTTAAAGATATAGAAAGAACTATTCCCAAAAATTAATGAGATATTAATAAAAAAATAATTATTGATGTATTTTTTTTTCACAAAAATTGAAACTAACGGGATTGAATTGTTTGAATAAGTAAATAAGAATCATAAGATTGAAAAAATATAAAATCATTGAAATTATATTGAAAAGATTCTCTGTAAATTAAAGATAATTCGAAAAATATGAACAAATACATTGTATGTAAAAGAACCTTAAATTATAAAAAGAAAGATACAATTTCAGTACCCAAAATTTTCAATTATTACAATGTAATACTAATATATTTTCAATGAGTCAATACATTGTCAATCTTATTTAATAATTATAAATTTATCAATAAAACTATCAGAAAAACTGAGTAATTTTTCTTTGAATACTTATTATTATAATTATTTTTGTAATAAAATAAAGAAATAAACTTACTTTAAACTACCTTTCAACAACAATCTCTATTAATAAATTGCTTAGTAAAGATATTGAAGTTTATATGAAAATATCAATTTACTAATTATACCATAAAACGAATAATTACTATGAATAACAATAATTACTTTTTTGAATATAATAGTAGTATAAGTAATAATTAATAATATTAAAAAATAATGTACTATATACTTATTAATTACATTAAATTCTCCACTTAATCATTAAATGTCATTAAAATTGATTTTTTTTGTTAATCATTTATTTCATGTGTTTGGAAGTTCTATTTCACAATCTTTAAAAGGATTATTACCTTTTTTATTATGTTGGGTATTCTCATTTTTTGTTAATTTAATGTTCAACAAATCCGTTATTAACATTGATAATTTTTTTACTTAATAATGACCAGAATAACGGCGACAAGGATTTGTATTAACAGAACTACCATTATTGGTTTCATAATGAGATATATAAAATATATGAAAAAAGTAATACTTCTATATTTTCGTTTAAACATTATTTAATTAAAACAAGACTAAAAACCACATATACTAACTATTTTCTTATCTTTAAGTTAGTGGCTCTTTCAAACAATCCAACAAATACGTCTTATATTTCTAGTAATATTTTCTCCTTACATTCTCATGTTATCTGTTTTCTCTTTACTTAGATACAGAGTTGTTATTGACAAAAAAAAACGAAAAATTTTGTAAATGATTGTTTAGAGAGAGATTTTTGTTTCTTTCCTTTGCTTTAAGGAAGAAACAGAAGGATAATTTTAAATATAATAAAATATAGTTTTTGTTATTAAAGAGAGAAGTTCAGATTATAAAAACGTGGAACCAACCAATCAAAAATCCAGATCATCTCATCTTCAAATAAAAAACATGAGATCACGATCGAGGTCTATTCCAGTTGAATCAATAAATTTATCAAATAGTTATCGGTTTGTTGGTATTTATTAATTAACTCCGAAAAGAAAAACAAAACAAACCCTGTTAATTTTTGATTAAAAGAGTAATATGAAGTATATCAAGTAACACAGTTTTCTTTCGGAAAGAATTCAGTTTAAAGCATAATTTTATAGTAACTGACATATAGAAATTCTTTATTGATTGTTTCAGATCCACAAACAGTTCCATTACCAGCTGTTGAAGTTCAACAGAAAACTATTTCACAAGAAGACCGTGTTCTTACATGTTCAATGCTTTTTAGTGGTCCTAATGGTAAACCTAATTTAAAAATTTTAAAAGAACATTTAAGGAGACAAGGAAGATTAGAAAATTATGCAGCCGTTAAATTAATTCGTCAAGCAGCTGATATTTTTAGAAGTGAAAAGAATATATTAGAAGTTGATGCACCAGCAATTATTGTAGGAGATATTCATGGACAATTTTATGATATGTTAAATTTTATGGATCTTTTAGGAAGTCCTGAAGATAATAAATTTGTGTTTCTTGGAGATTATGTTGACCGTGGAGATTTTAGTACAGAAGTTGTATTTTATTTATTTGCTCTTAAAATTTGCTATCCAAATAATATTAAAATGTTAAGAGGAAATCATGAAAGTAGGTTAATGTGTGAGTATATGACATTCTTATTAGAATGTCATAGCAAATATAATATTAAAATTTATGATGAATTTGTTAGTTGTTTTGATTGCTTACCATTATGTGCTTTAATTAACCAAAATGTTAATGGTAGAATTTTGTGTATGCATGGTGGTCTTAGTCCATCAGTTGGTCTTTTAGAAGATATCATGAAAATTAATAGATTTACAGAACCACCAAGTGAAGGGTCGTTATGTGATTTGTTATGGTCTGATCCTGTTTCAGAGTGGGATCCTGACTCACCAGAATGGTTTGGAGTTAGTCGTAAAGAGTGGGAAGAAATAACTTTCAAACCAAATAAACAAAGAAAAACTTCATATTTCTATGGTAAAAAAGCAGTTAATAGATTTCTTGCGGCAAATGATCTTTTTTGTATTGTAAGGGCTCATCAAGTTCAGGATAATGGATTTAAAGACCATAAATATTTCAATCCATCTAGACATCTTTCAGAAGTCTTCACTATATTTTCTGCACCTAATTATTGTGATTATTATAAAAATTATGGAGCGGTTATGAAAATCACTACTCGGCCATTTGATATTAAAACATTTGTTTGGAAACAGCATCCTGTTGTTTTAGAAGATTTCCAGGATGGAATGTCATATTCATTAGACTATTTGATGGAAGGAATAATAACAATTTTACAAGAACTTATTGTTGGAATTAAGGATGATAAGAATATTGGAGATGAACCAGAAAGTGACTTACTTGCTGAAAAGAGTAAGAAATTATTTGCTAAATCTTCAAAACTTCAAGAACGTCGTGAAAAATTATTAGCAGTGAATGACAAAGACTATCATAAGAATATGTCATTATTTGAACGTGCTTGTATGTTAGATGAAGTTAATGAATCATGCCCAACTCCTGAAATGATTACTAGAAAATTCCAACATCATCCAGGTGCTTTAAGAAAAGGAATGTCATCTCCTGCACTTCTTCAAAAACAACAACAAGAAACACAACCAAGGCCATTATCTGGTGGTCCTGGTGGACAATTAAAACCAACAAAAGAAAAAGGAGGACTTATTTTCTTAAAGAAATCTTGAATTTCATTAATTACTATCTGTCTTACTAAACAACAAACCTAAATTTATTCTAGTAAGAAATTTTATGTTTTTCATTTTTAAGAAATAATTAAGAAAAAAAAACAGGTAAAAAATATTCTTTTAACTAAAAAGTTAGAGTATTGATAGATTTATATAAAATTCCAATTTGTGTACATAAAGCACAAACTATAAAGTCATTTTGTTCCTCTGAAGAAATACCAAATTGCTCTCCAATTAATGGATGACAAGCATCTTTTACAATAATAATTGTTGATTGTGGGAACATTTGTTTTAATCCAGCAGCAGTGTGAATAACACATATCCCAGTAACAACTCCTGAAATATAAAAGGTTAATCCTTTTCCAGTACCATATTGGTATTGAAGAATAGAGGCTGCAGTAAACTCATCAACAATATTTCCTTGTGGAATTCGTTGTAAAGCAGTTCCATTAAAGAAATGTTTACAACTGATAATATAATCATATTGATATTCTTCTGGTGAATGAATTATAGGTAATTTATCAAATGTTTTTGTTATTGCTTCAATAGAAATTGGTTGTTCAGGAGTTTGATAAATAACATTATTTGGAATAACAACTCCACTCTTTAATTTTTTTTCTTCAATTTTTTTTTGAATTTTTTCGGTTAAACGAGCACTTGCATTTTCTATGTCATTTTTTGAGTTTGTTTTATTTTTGTAATACTAAATAACAAAAAGAACAAACCATTTGGAGAAAGTGTAAGGTCATCATCAACAAGGTTATGTATTGGATAAATACCACCATTAATAGTAAACTCTTTTGATGTTTGTGAATGGACATCAACAAAATTAATAACTTTATCACATTTCTCAATTAATAAGCAAGCATTTTCTTTTTCATTAAGAGAAGCACCACTATAGAAACTACCATTTTTATCAGTGAACGACTGACTCCAATCAATTAATATACATACTTTTGTCATATCCACTAAGACAAATTGGATTATAAGTTCTTCTTAAAACCTCAAGGAAATAATTTAATGATTAATAATAAAATGTGAGATAAATAACATAAATTAAATAATATAATAATAAATAATATAATAATACTATAATAAAAATAATGCAACAAAAGTGGAAACCCCAAAACGAAAAAGATACCCTTCTGAACTACAAAACTTGCACAAGAGTGAAACATGAGCAAGATCCTCGCCCCAGGTCGTGTTGTTATTATTCTTTCAGGAAGATTCGCCGGTAAGAAAGCCGTTGTTTCCTCTGTCAATCTTCAAGGAACTAAAGACAGAAAATATGGATTTGTCACTGTTGTTGGTGTTGAAAGAGCTCCATTAAAGATCACTAGAAAAATGTCTGCTAAAGTCCAACAAATGAGAACTTCTGTTAAATCATTCTGCAAGGTTATTAATGTTAATCATGTTATGCCAACTAAATACACAGTTAGCCTTGAACAATTCAATCTTATTAAAGAGGTTAAAATCAACACCTTTGAAGCTGGTAAAGTTTATCCAATTTCCCAAAAGAAAGCCATTTCCTCTCAATTTGCTGAAGAATACAGAAAGGGTAAAGAATCATGGTTGTTCACTAAACTTCGCTTCTAAACGAGTAAATGATTTGGGTTATTGAGTAAATACCAGGATTGATTTTAGGTTTTGATTTCTTTTTCTTTCTTCTAAGTTAAGAGTGGGTTTTTTGAGGCTTTCTTCTTTTATAATAAGAATAGTTGTGTTGTTATAGATGTTATTTTGAGATAATTTGAATTAAAAATTATTCACTAAACAACTAATTTGTTGTTTATTTAAAATTTACTGGTTAGTTAGTAATAAATACTCAATAAACTCTTTGAATAAAAACAATAAAGTATTTTAAAAGCTTGACAGTCTTACATCAAAAGCATTTGTATAGAATTAGTTGTTAAAAAAAATAAATGTTACAATCTATTTGAGTAATATAACAGGAATATTAACCTAATAAATTTTCTTAAATAATTAAAAAAAAAACTAAATTGTCTGTCTTTAAATAAAAAGTTAGCTAAAGTTAGTAGTACTTGAAGATTTTATTAAGAAAATATAATAAATATTAATTAACTAAGTGTTAATTAAATTAATTTATATGGTTCCTTATTCATCTGAGACTAATCACGTCAATGACCCTTCTTCTATTTATTCTACTGAGTACGTTTGAATGTGATAAAATTATTTAATAACATTAATGTTTTTAATGACAAAGTTTTTTAACTTATTTACTAACGTCAATTTAAATTTTTATTTCTTTATTTAGTTTAATACTTTCTTTATTTATAATTTAATTTGTTTTGACACGTCTTTGTTTCTCTATTTTCTTTATTCTATTCTTTATTTCATTTTCTTCATTTATCTCCATTATTATTCAGATATGAATAATTAGATATATTATTTATTATATTAGTTTTATTCTTTTTGTTTATTATTTATATTTTATTTTTGGATTTCTTTCTTTTATTGAATTTATATTGTTTCATTGAATATTTTCAGTTACTTATTCTCATTATACTTAAATTTAATTCATTTATTGTTATTATGACACTATCATAATTTCTATATCTTTCATTCCACGAGGTGATTTGTTTTATTTTCAATTCTCTTTATTTAATCTCACCTGTGTTTCATATAACATTTCCAATATTCTAAAGTAATATTGTTATTTGGGTATATTTCATTATTTGGGTATTTCTTCCTTATTCTAATTTTCTTGTTAGAATCAAACATGATTTTATTTGTATTGATTCTGATTATTGCATTTTTATTAAATTTAATTCTTTATTCATTCTCATCATATATTTTAGGTACTTTATTCTTTCTAGTGCTTTAACTTTTATTCCTTCTTCATCATATTCATTTAATTTCATGATGCACTTTATTCTGTACCATTTTCTTCCCTTGACTAGATATTCTAGTCTATTAATTTTCTTTAGGATTTCTTTTATTTCATCAAATTTGTCTCCTATTATTTTATTTTGGAGATAGATGTGCATAATCATTGAAACAATCTTCATATCATCTTGCAGATCCTGCATTCTGCTTCCTGACAATACCCATCTATTATTAATTTCCATTATCAATTCGTCAGTTTCTTTTCTTTTCCAGTAGTAATTAATGTTTGAACATTTTTCTACTTTCATTTCTTTTATATTATTGATGAGAGTGTTAAGGTATTCTTCATCAATTTCTGTAGAGTTATTCTTTAATATGATATTTTTTTATTATTGAATTACACTCTACTCTTCCTTCTATTATATCATTCACTTTCACTTTAATGTGCCTTTTAGTGCTTTCTTTTATATTATGTGATATTTTAATATATTTAATATATTCTTTTTCATTATTTACATTAATGTTTATTGCTTTTATTATACTTTCTATTTGTTCATTTCTTAATTTCTTATATAATTTCTTATTCAACCAATTAATTGCAAAACAATACAACACTTCAATTAAAATTCTATTTCTTTGTTTTGTTGTATTTCTTGTCTGATTATCATCTCTTGTTTTTTATCTTTGACTCATCATTTATTTTGATTATTATCTTTAATTCTTTCTTTTCTTTTTTTGTCTTTAATTGAACCTTTAACTTTCTCTACTTTCATTCTAACTTGTTCAAAGACATCAATTAATAGGAATGTTCACAAATATATTCTTCTTATTGCAAGATGGTTTTTTAAGTGAATTTGATAAGCTTTACTTTTGTCATAGAGTTTTTTTGTAACACAATAGCATAAGAAAATTCCTGTTTCACTTTACTTCTAGAGTATATTTATTATATGATAAATACATTAATAATATGATAAAAATAATTTAAAAAAGAAAAAACTGATTTTAATTAAAATTTTCAACTATTCTATTTGTAATAAATACCAATATTTTCTGAATTACAAGTCTCTGGATATAAAGAACTAATGCTATAAAATTAAGAGACAATTCTAAATAAACATAAAACACAAAAAGAAAACAAAAATGAAAAAATCAGCAAAAAATTTGATTATTATTCATTATGCAGACGAATGAAAAAAAAGTCGCTTTTGTTACTGGTTCAACTGATGGAATTGGATTATTTACTGCTACTAAACTAGCCCATGATGGGTATAAAGTCATTGTCCATGGAAGAACCCAAGAAAAAGTAGAAAAGGCAATGGGTATTATTCAATCACAAATCCCAGAAGCTGACCTAGATTTTGTGGTATGTGATTTACAATCAATTGAAAAGACAAAGATGATGTGTGATTTACTTTTATCAAAATATCAGAGACTAGATCTTTTATTAAATAATGCTGGTGTATTTTTATTAGAACGTCAAGATAGTGTTGATGGACACGAAATGACATTAGCAGTTAATGTTTTAGCTCCATTCATTATTACTTTTAAACTTCTTCCTTTAATCAGAAAAACACAAAATTCTAGAGTTATTGAAGTGGGAAGTATTTCTCAACCATCTTATATGGATTTAGATTTAATAGAACACAAAGATAATTATGATGGATATAGGGCGTATGACTATTCTAAGTTAAGTGTTATTGCCTTTACTTTTGAATTAACAGAACGATATCCAGATCTTTGGATTAATACATTAGACCCAGGAACAGTAAATACTAAAATGTTACTTCTTAGCTGGGGAAAATGTGGTATTGAAGTAGGAGAAGCTAATGATGAGTATTGGTTAGCAACAAACGAAGACCTTCAAAAGGTTAGAGGAAAGTATTTTGTCAATAAAGTAGAGGAAAAGGCAGAAAAACAAGCTTATGACTTAAACTTCAGAAAGAAATTGTTTTTAAAACTTGAAGAAATAACAGGGATTAAATACCCATTAAATTAAAACTATTTCCTCATTCCGTCTTTTATATTTTATTTTTTGGTTCAAGGTGATTGACTATTCAAGCTTTTTTTAAATTGAACAATTCTATTACGTGTTTTGTAATAGAAAGAAAATAAGAGTTATTATCTAGAGGAAGAAAAAACAACAAGAATGTAGTCAACGAAAGAATAATAACAATAAACCCTAGGTATTCTAAAAATAACATGAACTAAAAAAGAACTTAAAATAAAGAAACTATAATTTAATTAAAGAAAACTACAAAAAAAATAGAATTATGAGATTGAAAAAAGGAAAAGAAAAAACCCAGGATATATAAGTGATAGAACTAAAAGTGTTTAATCAAATAGAAGGAATAATGGCTGACGATATGGATTTATTCGGAGAAATGACACCAGAAGAAATTGAAGCTGAAAAAAAGAGAAAGGAAGCCAAAGAAGCTGCTAAAAAAGCTGAACCAGTTGGACAATCTCAAATTGTTTATGATATTAAACCATGGGGAGAAGATACAAATCTTGATGAAATGGAAGCAGCTGTCAGAGCTATTTCTAGAGAAGGACTTGAATGGAAAGGATCAGAAAGAAAAGACGTTGCTTATGGTATTAAGAAACTTACTATTATCTGCAACGTTTTAGACTCAGTTGATACTGAATCTGTTCAAGAAGAAATCGAAGGTCTTGAAGATTATGTTCAATCTGTTGACATTGTTTCCTTCAATAAACTCTAAGTATTATTATAATTGAATTGAGTTGAACCAATTTTTTTTTGTTATAAATAACTTTCTTTCTTAATTTAGTAAAAGGCGAAATAAGTTTATTTTTGATATAAAATAAAAATACCTTTTTGTATTTATTTCTTGTTAAATAAAAAATAGTTAATTAAATGCTAATCAACCTCTCACTTATTCATTTATTAATGACATTTTAATCATATCACATAAAGTTAAACTGAGTAAATTCTTTGTTTTGCTTATTATTTAAGTTTTCTTCTTGTTTTGTGAATAAATCATTTTATTATTTTTTGTTTCGTTATATATTATTGTCTTTTCTTTCGTCTTTCATTTTATTTCTTCATTTTATCTTCTTCTTTGGTTTTTATTTTAATTATAATGAATTTCATCGTTCTTTATTTCTTATTTTACGTTGAATAAACATTTCATTATCATTATATTATATTAATTAATTTATTTAATATTACAACATAAATTATATTATTTTCGTTTGATATTATTCTTGCATATTTCGAAATGATGAAGAAAAACCTATGAAATAAGGAAAAGAAAGAAGGTAGAGTGAAAAGAAGAAGAGTGAGGAAGAAAAGAGATGAGAAGAATTAGAGAAAGGAGAAAGAGAAATAATACAATGAGAAGAAAAGGAGTATCAAAAAAAAAAAGAATAAAAGAAGAGGATGAGTTAAAAGAAGAAATAAGTAATAAAAGGATAGAAAGTGAAGAGTTGTGAGTAGATTGGTGGATTAAAGACATGGAATAGAAAGAAGCAGTGAAAGAGTGAGAAAGAGAGAAGATGAGAAGAAAAGACAAAGGAAATAAAAGAAGAGAAAGAGAAAGAAAAGGGGATGAAAAAATTAATAGTTCGAGTGTTTCACAAGAAACAAGATGAAAAGATAGTAAGGAAGATAGAAGAGAAAGGGAGTAAAGGAGTGTTTGTAAGAGAAAAGCCAGTTTTTTGTGTGCCAAGTAATGGGAATCGAGTTAAAGGACTTATAGATGGAGAAGAAGCGATGAAAGCGATAGGGGAGAGTATAGATGAAGCGAAAGAGAGTATCTATATAACTGATTGGAGAATAGACCCCGAGATAATTTTAATAAGAAGAGGAGTACATTGGCTAAAAGGAAAGACATTAAAAGAAATACTTGAGAAGAAAGGAGAAGAAGGAGTAAGTATTAAAATAATAATATATGAGTCACCATTTTTTATGGATGTTGTCAAAGGAGAAAAAAAGAGAAATATCTTAGAAGAAAAAGAGAAGATAGAGTGTTATTGTCATAAATGGATGATGGGATATAGTCAACATGAGAAAACTGTAGTTGTTGATCATAAAATTGGATTTTTAGGAGGGATTGATTTAGCACAAGGGAGGTGGGATACAAGAAGACATTTTATAGAAGTCTGACATTGAAGAGAAAGGAG